>NW_022196915.1:42524982-42551876 GCF_008632895.1 Mastomys coucha
GATGAAACAACCTAAAAGGATCTCTAAACAATAGAGAATCCATGTTGGATTATGGTTACATGGGTGACTATTTATGGTTTCTAACTGTTGTTTATACCTGTGGAACTAAATGGGTCTTTTCTCATTTTGCCTTGTCTTGGTGTGGTTTAGGCACAGTCTCACCATGTGGATCAGACTGACTTCCAACTCATGATCCTTCTGCCTCAGCCTCCCTAGTACTGGGTCCCCAGTCACATTCCATTACCCCCAGCTTACACAAAGGGCTCCAAATGTGAAACACAAAGCAAAAACAATTGCTGTGTCTTTCCTTAGCAGATGTGAATACTCACTAACCTGCAGCTGAGGGCACACTGCCTCTTTACCCTACAGTCTAAGAAGGACATGTACTTGGGACAGTCTTCTTCCCAAAGCTGGGCAACTGGAGGTGAGGAGAGAGTGATTCCCCCCACGACCCCCCTGCAGCCTGGCCCACAGTAATAGGAGAGCAGGTGGAAACTCCTGAGAGCTGGACTGTGGCCACAGGATGGATGGCTTCCAGAAAGGTCACCTCTACAGAGCTAACCCCATCACACGAGCCTCTGGTATCTAAGGAGCAGTTGGTGACCCAAAGGATCCAAAATCAAGAACACAGTGTTCATTCTTATGCATGGTGGATTGTGAAGAGGAGGAGCAGGCCCAGTGCATTCTGGGAACAAGAGAATAGCCATGGTCTCACAAAGTCAGCAAAGGAAACATGCAGATAAGAAGATTTTTCCCATGGTGGGTGCAATAGCAGTGCTGGGCAGCCTAGCTTAATAAGGCATCTCAGTGCACTGTTAGCAACAGATAGATACACAATGAGCATGTCCAGAGGGAAGATCACCTCAGCCAACAGCAGCTGAAGAAAGCATCTGGGAGGTCAGCAGGTGCTCACCCAAGCTTTGCATAAGTGGAATCAAACCCAGAAGTCAGAGAACATGGGTAAGTCCTTAGACCACAGCAATTGCAATTGAGAGGAATGTGCAGGTCTAAGTGCTAAACAGTGACTGAAGGAGATTTACATTCAGAAAACAAGAAAGCTTGCAATGAGGAGAATCCAGTCTCTGGTGAGCCAGGGTTGTTACTATCCTGCAGCGGGTGTTACTACCTGACACCATCTGTTCTTCTACCATGCAAAGGAATGTGTTTATCCATTATTTTGCAATTTTAATAGGTCCAAAACATTTTTAGGAAGGAATGAAGGAATATGACTTTGTATCAAAACAGTTCTCAGATGACGCTGTTGGTGGATGAGGTGTCTTGGTGCCAGACTGCTCATATTAGATTCCTTTCATTGCATTTTTAACTTGACAAATAAAGATTTATGTAATTGTAACATACAACATGATTTCTCTGTTACATGTGTATAGGAGAAATGACTACATCAAGCTAATTTATATACTAATTGTCTTAGATACTTTTCGGGTTAACATCTAAAATCTCTCAGTGAAGTTTAGTTGTAAAACACAGTGTTATTAAGTGGGATGTGGTAGCATACTTTTGTAACTCCAGGACTTTGGAGACAGAGGCAGGGGACCAGTAATTCCAGATCATCCTTGGCTGCATAGTGAGTTCAAGACCTGCCTGGGCTACATGAGATCCTGTGTCAACAAGACAAAAACTAAGCAAACAAAACCCTAAACCATTATTATTAGTTATGCTCACCATGGTCTCCAACAGGGCTGTAAAACAGATCTTGGGCTTTCTTAGCCTCTTGTCTTTAGTTATGTTCTACTTTAATTATGTTTTTCTTGGGAAACAGTTTATCCCATAACTAACAACCTGTAAGGGAAAGTCATACAGTGAATACTTCACTCTTTGAGACTCTTTGTATGTGGCCCTGATAAGTTGAGCATACTCCCGTGGAAGGCCACAAACCTAAGAATGGTTGGGCAGCACAAATTATCTTGTGGAAAAAATGCCTCAAAAACTGGCCAGAATGGAAGAGGGTTAGATCTGGGAAGAACTGGGGGAAGAGAGGGTCAATACAGATTAAACTATCAATGATTGTATTTGTCAGGATTCTCTATAGGATCACAACTGATAGAACTTCAATCCATCAATGGATTAGGCCAGCTTACAGACTCTGGTCTACCTAATCTAGCTAATGGCTGTCTACTAACAAAAAATCCAAGAATCCAGTATTTACTTAGTCCATGTGGCTAGATATCTCAGCTGCTCTTCAGTGTATGCCAATTTCCTGAAGACCTGGGGTCTACTGTCTGTGAAGGGATTTATTTGCCAGAGAGAGTGAGAGCAAGCTAGATGGGAGAGGGAGGGTAGGAGGGAGAGAAGAAGGGGGGAAGAGAGAAGAAGAAACATAGGCAAAGATAAACAAACAAAAACAGAGACGAAACCTCCTTCTTCCATGTCCCCTGAATGGACTGCCACCAGAAGGAGCGGTTCAGAATAATGATGGATCTTCCCAGTTTGACAGATATGAATTAAAGATTGGTCTTCACATTTCAAAGGATTTAGCTGAGAAAAAAGTTCTTCACAGATCTATCCAGCCTCTTGGGTTTAAGTGAATCCCAGATGTAGTCAAGTTGCTAACCAGGAATAGCCAGCACAGTGATTAACTCCAGATCACCAATTATGTACCAGTGCTGCATTAAGGAAAGACATAAAAACATTTTCCAGGGGCCTTTTAACTAAGAAGTAGTCCCATTGAAATTCTCTACTTCACACTACCCTGCGATCTGTCTTCTGCGTCTGTTGTATGAGTCGGGTTTGTGCCTGTGGAGGCTGTCTTACGAACCTGTTTATGTCTGTATCTGTGACAGTATGTCTGTGTGTCTGTCCCTCACAGGGGCTTTGCTCTGCATGTACTGAACAACACAGAAAGCATCACACAGGGAGGGAATGCTATACTTTGCAGACATCTTTAACAGAAATGTACAAGGGATTAAATCACTGACCCCAAATGACTCAGACAACAACCATCACAGTTTATCAACCAATATACACAAATGTGCTCACCATTTATGGTGGATGTTCACTTTAGAAGAACCCTTTCAATCTGCATAATTGTTGCTTTCAGCAAATGATACACATGCATGGGTCTGGCTCAGGACAGGGAATAACAGCTTAGATTCTGAAAGATGATTACTTGGTGTCTTGATCAGGGTTTCTATTCCTGCACAAACATCATGACCAAGAAGCAAGTTGGGGAGGAAAGGGTTTATTCAGCTTACACTTCACATTGCTATTCATCACCAAAGGAAGTCAGGACTGGAACTCAAGCAGGTCAGGAGGCAGGAGCAGATGCAGAGGCCATGGAGGGATGTTCCTTGCTGGATTGATTCCCCTGGCTTGCTCAGCCTGTTCTCTTATAGAACCCAAGACTACCAGCCTAGGGATGGCACCACCCACAAGGAGCCCTACCCACTTGATCACTAATTGAGAAAATGCCCCACAGCTGGATCTCATGGAGGCACTTCCCCAACTGTAGCTCCTTTCTCTGTGATAACTCCAGCCTGTGTCAAATTGACACACAAAACCAGCCAGTACACATGGGAAACCCAATGCAAGTAGGGAAAGGCAGGCTAAACCAGCAGTGTGAGCACACAGTAGGACAGCAGTCTTAAGTATTAGTGACTCCCAGGTGTATCATTAACTTGGCCGTAAAATCTAGCAAAGCTCCCAGTCTCTTAGAATGAAACAAATTTTTAATCATAATACACTACAGCAGATATGATCAAAACATGCACTGAGTTTTCAAAAATTAGTAAAAAAAAAAAGATTTAAAAATCTTCTTACTTTAGAATATCTGTTGGCAGATCTTTATCTGCTTTATTTAAGAAGTGGGACCAGTACAGCACATACTGTATCTCTTTCAAAAAGTCCCACGTGACTCTTACACACTCACCACTTTATATGGTAGTAAAACTGCTAAATTCATTAAGTAAATTCAGATTTTCTTTTGGCAGCATATTGGAGTCTTGGCTGGGGTATTCCTTAGACATTTAACTTCTAAATAGTTTCGGTCATTTTATGTATTATATGCTATAATCTAATTCACTACAAGTAACTTTACTAATTCAAGAATGTTAAGTTACTAATTCTGGGGCTGGTGAGATGGCTCAGCGGATAAGAGCACTGACTGGTCTTCTGAAGTTCCTGAGTTCAAATCCCAGCAACCACATGGTAACTCACAACCACCTGTAGTAGATCTGACAACCTTTTCTGGTATGTCTGAAGTCAGCTACAGTGTACTTTCATATAATAATAAATAAATCTTTGGGCTGGAGCTAGCTGGGTCAACTGGAGTGAGTGGAGTGAACAGAGGCCCTAAAAAGTCAATTTCCAACAACCAGATGAAGGCTCACAACTATCTGTATAGCTACAGTGTACTGTGTACTCATATACATAAAATAAATAAATCTTTTTAAAAAGTTACTAATTCTGGCCAACAGAATATAGAAAAGTCACTTTTCTATTATTATACAAATCCAAATGTGACTACTTTTACCTGAGTCAGTTTTTTGAGACAATTTTCTTGTACACAGAATTACCTTGAATTTTCGATCTTCCTCTCTCCACCTCCTAAGTACAGTGATTACAGGCATGTGTCATCATGCCTTGGTCATGCTGCTTATATGGTGCTAGAGAGGACTATGTGTGTGGAAGACAATTCTGTCGACTGGTTGCTGGACACCAGGTTGATGCTTGAAATCGAACTCCTGTCCTCTGCAAGAGCAACAAGCGTCCTTAACCACTGAGCTATCTCTCCAGGCCAACATGATAAAATCTAAACATTAGTACTGCATATATGTATTTGAAATAAGGTATCTAGCTGAAATGTCATTGTCTCCTTATCTGAAGGGTTACAGGAGACAGGAACCAGGTCTTGGCATTTTTCGAAGAACACCAGAGGATGGTGGCATCCATATTTGGACATTTATTTGTACATATATTTGTACAGGACTCCAGTACAGTTCTGATAAGCTCAAGGCTTAAAAAGCAAGCTGGAGTTGGGGTGGGGTGTGCTGGGGAGCCTAGTAACATGCTTTCTGTGCAAGCCTGAGGATGTGACCTTGATATTTAGAACTCATGGAAACAAACAAACACAATGGCCTAGTGTAGTGGCAGGTGCTTTTGCTGGGGCTCACTCACTAGGCCAGCCAGCCTAGTCCACCTGACAAGTGTCAGACCAGTGAGATACCCTTCCTCAAAAAATTCAAGGTGGGTAACCCTTTAGGAACAATACTGATGTTGACATCTGACTTCCACCTGCAGAAGCTGCACACACACATGTGCATACATGTACACCCATGTACAGTCTCACATGTAAACTCAGACACTCATGCACACATCTAGACATACATACAAAAATGAAAATAACAAAAGGAAAGTGGGGACTTGACAAATTCAAGTTACAGTCTGGATTACTTGAAAATGCTTTATTCTTTTCTCTGTTTCTGTGGTTGCAGTTTAGTTTGAAACTGCTGGTCTTCCTATGGGGTGACCCTCCTCCTCAGCTTCTTCCAGCCTTTCCCTAATTCAACCACAGGGGTCCCCGACTCCAGTCCATTGGTTGAGTGCAAGTATCTGAGTCTGTCTGAGTCAGCTTCTTGTTGGGCCTCTCAGAAGATGGCCATGCTAGGCTCCTGTCTGTAAGCACACCACAGCATCAGTGATAGTGTCAGCCCTTGGAGCTTCTCCTTGAGATGGATCCCAATTTAGACTGATCACTGGACCTCCTTTCCTTCAGTCACTTCTCCATTTTCCCCCTGTGGTTCTTTTAGACAGGAACAATTCTGGGTCAGAGTTTTTGACTGTGGAATGGCCACTCCATCCCTCTACTTGATGTCCTGTCTTTCTACTGGAGGTGGACTCTACAAGTTCTCTCTCCCCACTGGCGGGCATTTCATCTAAGGTCCCTCCCTTTGATTCCTTTCAAGTGCTAGGGTTGGTTACATGTGCACAGTACTGTCAAGTTTAGGATTTGTTCCTTAGGAACTAATTCAGTGGTTGCCTTCCCATCACTCCCCTAGAGGGACTGATTGAGGGTTGACCCAGGTGCACCAAAAATAAACATCTTGCTTTTGCATCCATCTGCATCTCAGTGTCTCACTCCATGGCATCTCAAAGTAAGTACCACTCACCGAGGTCTGGGTCTTACATTTGGGAGCTTCGTCCAAGATTCAAGGAGACACCCCCCCCCCAGGGTGACCACTGACTAGGTAGATGGGGGATGCCTAAGTAAGTGTTGTCTGTCTTCTGCTTTCACTTTTGGCTCACAAGGGGTGTCAGTAGGATAGCCTCTGGACTGGTGCAGTCAATTGCAGCAGGTGGGCAGATGTACCTTAATGCTGTGACTATGGGGAATCTAGAGGACACTTCAGGTCCCCCGGAGGGAGTGAAGAGGACACCACCCCTTTTGGAAATGGCAAGACACAGTGGGAACTATAACCATGTATCTACAGCCATGGCAGGGGTGAACTGTCTCTGTGTTGAGTGTCTTTCTCTGTGTTTGTTGGTGTTGGTTATCTAGTTCTATGTCTTGGACTTGGACTGATGACATTTTTGGACATTGGACAGACTGAATCTACCTCATTAAACATGCTAGTTAACCACTGGAGGGAAGTTAGGGAAAGAGGAGAAAACTTGTCAGTAAAGAACAGCAAGTTAGTTATTCTCTGCTTCTCTGAACAGCCCACTTTCAGAGTGGCTATCTGTAGGGACCTTTGACTTATAGGTTATCAAAGAAGTAGAGGAAAGAGTCTTTAGGCCACGATCCCTCAGGCACCTAGACCAAGTGCCCTATATAGTTACTTGGAAGAATCTAGTAGAGGACAACACACACACACACACACACACACACACACACACACACACACAGAGAGAGAGAGAGAGAGAGAGAGAGAGAGAGAGAGAGAGGTTGTTTAATTCCATATGTGCTCCCTGCCCCTATAGAAAACAGATGGTGTCAGGTGGTAACACCCGCTGCAGGATAGTAATAACCTGGATCACCAGAGACTGGATTCTCCTCATTGCAAGCTTTCTTGTTTTCTGAATGTAAATCTCCTTCAGTCCCTGTTTAGCACTTAGACCTGCACATTCCTCTCAATTGCAATTGCTGTGGTCTAAGGACTTACCCATGTTCTGAGGCTTCTGGGTTTGATTCCACTTTTGCAAAGCTTGGGTGAGCACCTGTTGACCTCCTGAATGCTTTCTTCAGCTGCTGTTGGCTGAGGTGATCTTCCCTCTGGACATGCTCATTGTGTATCTGTTGCTAACAGTGCACTGAGAGGCCTTATTAAGCTAGGCTGCCCAGCACTGCTATTGTACCCACCATGGGAAAAACCTAATATGCATGTTTCCTTTGCTGACTTTGTGAGACCATGGCTATTCTCTTGTTCCCTGAATGCACTGGGCCTGCTCCTCCTCTTCACAATCCACCGTGCACAAGAATAAACACTGTGGTCTTGATTTTGGATCCTTTGGGTCACCAACTGCTCCTTAGACACCAGAGGGCTATGTGATTGGGTTAGCTCTGTAGAGGTGACCTTTCTGGAAGCCATCTATCCTGTATCCTTAGCCCAGCTCTCAGGAGTCTCCACCTGCTCCCATATTACTGTGGGCCAGGCTGTGGGGGTGGTGGGGAAACACTATCTCCTCACCTCCAGTTGCCCAGCTTCAGGGAGGAAGGCTGTCCCATGTACATGTCCTTCTTAGACTGTGGAGTAAAGGGGCAGTGCGCCCTCAGCTTCAGGCCAGTGAGTATTCACATTTGCTAAGGAAAGACACAGCAATTGTTTTTGCTTTGTGTTTCACATTTGGAGACTTTTGTGTAAGCTGGGGGTGATGGAGTGTGATTGGGGACCCAGCACTAGGGAGGCTGAGGCAGAAGGATCATGAGTTGGAAGTCAGCGTGATCCACCCAGTGAGATACCAAACCACACCAATCAAGGTCAAAATCAGAAAAGACCCTATGATTTAGTTATACAAGAATAAACAAAAGCTAGAAAAAAAAATAAAGGATGGTCACAGCCACGTAAAAATAATCCAACATGGATTCTCTATTGTTTAGAGATCCTCTTAGGTTGTCTCATCCCATATGTGCTCCCTGCCCCCATAGAGTTAGAACAGAACTTACAGTAGTCAGTTGTGTGTTTGATAGCTATCTTTACATCTGTGCTGAACAGTGCTGAAGCTGGAAACCCAGACATGAGGCTGCCAGGCTGTCAGGAAGGCTGAGGGGCTGAGGGGCTGAGGGGCTGAGGGGCTGAGGGGCTGAGGGGCTGAAGTGCTGGTCTGGAGCAGCTATTGGCACCAGTTTTTCATGGTAGAGTAGTCAGAGGACAACA
This sequence comes from Mastomys coucha, assembly GCF_008632895.1. Classification (NCBI taxonomy): domain Eukaryota; kingdom Metazoa; phylum Chordata; class Mammalia; order Rodentia; family Muridae; genus Mastomys; species Mastomys coucha. The sequence goes on from NW_022196915.1 coordinate 42,533,313, forward strand.
CTCATTATATTAGACCTCCTTGGGTCCTAGCAGACCTCATTTGTGGTCTCTTGCATTTCAGACTCCACAGTGCCCTGCAACTAATGTTTCCTTTCTCTCGACTAAAGACAATGGGGGATTTGGCTCATAAGAGGAGAGCAGGCCACTTAGAAGTTCACCTAACCCTGACATTCTTCGGAAAGGCTGTTACATTTGGGTGGCAAAGAAGCAGGCCTAGAGCCACCATGGGAAGAACTACGTCACACTAAGTACTGGAGGGTCTCTTCCCCACGATGTCTGCCCTGTGCTTGGTTCCAGAAAGTGCTGATGCTCTCCTGTGGTGACTGCTGCAGCCACAGTCCTGGTCCAAGCACTTCTGAGGGCAGGCTCTGCTCTAGCTGCAGGTCCATTATTGAGAGCTCAGATGAAGACGGCAGCTTGAGTGTTGAGGACACAAGCTGTCAACAGTCATGTTTAACATAGACGTGGAATTTACTATGATGTGTGGAAACACACAGTGGCTAAGGCATGGGGTCTGTGGGGAGAAGAGCTGAGAGATGTGGAGGGAGAAGAAAGGACAGTGGTGGAGAAGAACAGAACAGTGCACACTACTCTGGATATGAAAACTTACTGTGACCATGCATGTTAGATAATATTGAATCATCCACAGTGTCACAGCTGTGCCAGGAAGTCAGTAGTCAAGATTGTTAACACGGCAGTCTTGTAGCTCAAATAATTTCTTCATTGTGCTTAATGAAAGGCTGAGTGTTATGAGCACTGCATGGAGTCATTCAAGTGCAAGAGCTTATGCCTTTATTGAGGTGCATTACAGGGAACAATCCATCACCACAGACTTGTGTATCTTTGAGATTGGCTTAGGGACAGACGGGGGACAGGCTTAGGAGAGGCTAGGAGAGGATCGGGACAGCCAGGGGGCAGTCTGGGGCCAGGCTGTGTTGAACTCAAGAGGTACTAGATGAGCTTAGGCTTGGAGACTCTGATGCATGCAGGTCAGACTTTTCAGCTACTTGCCATTTATGACTGTATTAATCCAGGGCACTTTTGGGGAGATTCGGGTAAAGACTGCAGGGGGCTTTCCATTTAACTGCCCATAAGATACAATACCATGGGCCACACCATCACACACTAGAGGTCCCCCAGAGTCTGCCTGTAGGTGAGAAAAATCAGACTATGTGCAAAGATTGCTTTCCCCCAACTTCAAATGCCACACCATAGCTAATCCCAGATTGAAGAAAGAAGTCCCAGATCACGATTATGCATAAGACAGGGATTTAATGATTGACTTCCACCTACCCCGATCTGGCCTTACCCCATTGCTTACATGTCTCCCTTTACTCCCTTCCTGTCTCATATCTAGCCTCATGGGAAGGTTACTGGAAGGGCTTGGGCACAGGGAGATGAGACAGAAGGGAGTTTTCACTTCCCTTCTTCTAGTCTCAGGGCTAGAAGCCTAAAAACACAGGCAGTAGTCACTGCCATGGAGAGCTATTTGTCACACTTTCTACTCTGATGCTGTTGCCTAAAGTAGAGAGGAAAAGGAGGTGTGTACTCACCTTGTATAATGACTTTAATGTTGTGGGACTTCCCACGCAGACCTGGACATTATTGTCGAAATTCAAATAGTCTTTACAGGCCTCCTTATCCATGATTCTCAGTTCTACCTCTTTCAGGGTTTCTGATGTAGGTTTATTCACTCCAGTTCGCCCCCATCCAGCTGCCAAGCACATCTTCCCAAGTCTGATAAAGTCTGAGTAACTAGACAGAGAAATTACATCCACAGCAGGAGTCAACTTTGCTTTGTTTTGAAGCTGTTGGGAGAAGGAGAGAAGAGATGTCAAAGCAGAGAAGGATGCTAGGACATGGGTGCGTTCCCATTGGAAACTCTGTAGTGGGTTCGGAGGAAATGATTTGGACAGGAAAGAATTTGAAGCCCTGAGCCAGGAAGAGTTAAGGGTGGAAGACTTAAGCAGGGCAGGAAATATAGCAGCACCTTCAGCAACATGATGTCATCGAGAGGGGAATTGTAATCGAACTTTGGATGAGGGATTTGTTTTTCAACTTTTATCTTCTGTTGTGTGGATTCTCTCTTGCTCACATCATGAGCTCCAAGGGTGACAGTGATTTCTCTGTTGAAAAAGAAGCAGTGAAAAGAGCTGCTCTTAGGAGGAAGACTCCTTCCAAGGAGAAGGGCACAGGGTCAATGTTCTGCCCAGTGAAGAATGAGAGGCTAGAGATGGAGTTCCCAAGACCACAGCCTTGCCAGAAGGACACGGCTTAGGAACACTGAGAACTCTTCCCATACCCCGCCGACAGTATTTGGATTGAACCTATGTCTTAGCACATGGCAAATGGGCACTCTACATGGAGTTAGACCCCAGCCCATATCTGAGCTCTCGTGACACCAGGACAAGACAAAAGCCATAGTTTTTCTCCTGACTAGAGCCCTGCTTAAAGCTCTGACCTCTGAAAATGGAGATCACACATGAGATTGTCCAGTAAGTGGCCTTGGGCTCCCCTTTTTCTCTCTGTGTAAGGAGAGCCCATCTGGAAATGAGCAGCACTCAGAGCCTTCCTCACGCCTCTGTTGCTCTGTGACCCTGGCTCCTGCATTTCCTCACAGGAAGAGAAGCCTCTTACCTTCCTCTACAGTGTGCAGCAGTCATCACAAATTGGGGGGTTATGAGAAACCCACCACAGCTGTTCTTCAAACCTCTGTCAGTGATGATCTTCAGATGTGCCATGTAAGGGCGGGAGTGTGGTTTAGACTCAACACCACCAATAATCCCCTCTGGAACAAAGAACCCCCAATCCCTAGTCACAAACTTGCAGAACACCCCAACATGGTGCTAGCAAGGGAAGACTGGGTAAAGCTGAGCAATTCCTCCAAGCCCATGCCACCTCTCATTCGGTTCATGCCCCTCCACACATCCTTTGATCTTTCTTCCACTGTCCTCCCTTTCCGCCAACATCTTTCATTCAGATCACAATGGCCATTCATATTTCTGGGTTTCCACTTCATTAAACATTTCTCACACCCTCACCCTGTCTTCTTCAACAATAAGGGAAGGCCAGAGAAGAGCTGGGTACCAGTACATAGAGTGATTTGATGAAATGATCAATTGAAATGTGAAGAGGAGTTAGTTTTTCATTCTTCCTTGACCTGCTGATTTCCCCTGGACTATGTTAGTTTATGATCCTGCATCATGTTAGGGTCTCTGTTACCAATGGTAAGAGATTAAGGGTCAGTTGCTGAAAACTCAGAAGTTAGGGAGATGAAGAGAAAACTCACCTGCTCCAGCTCCAGAAGGAAAGAGAAGTGCCACCAGGAATAGTAGGGCAGGCATTTTACCTGTGGTGCAGCCTGGAGTGGGCTTTGGGTGTGTTCCTGTCCTGGTTCCTGCTTTTATAGCTCCAAATGGGAGAAAAGAAGACTTCAAACCACAAGTTTGGCTTGGTCAAGCTTTATTTTCCTTATCAGAAATTCTCATGACTCTGCTCTCTGGTGGTGTTGAATCTGTGGCCAGATTCTGAGACTCCTGGATCCCAGGATAAGGCCATGATTGCACCCTTTAAAACAGATCCTAGGAGGCCTGAACACAACACAAAGGGAAGGGGACCTTGATCAGGGATCATGGAACTGTTCTTGTAAGCATCCAGGTATTGTTGTCAGCTTTGAGACTTATGCTGCATATGTGTAAAGTCTCACCTCTGTCGCTGTAGCACAAACCCAGACATCTATAGTGTATGGATATATGGGTGAGAGGGAGTGCATTTTATTTACAAAAACTGGTGTTAGGCTGGTTGAGCCTTAAGTACATTGTTTGTGTTGACAAATGTGAGGGCATCATGCCTTTATTAAAATAAGTAGGAGATTATTGAGTGTGCTGGGAGAGATGAAAGAGCTGGATGAGTGCGTTGAATACAAAGCATGACCAAGATAGTAATTAAGTCAGTGGGTCTCAAGCTTCCTAATGGTGTGACCCTTTAAAACATGCTGTGGTGACTCCAGCCACAAAATTCTTCTATTGCCACTTTATAAGTATAGTTTTGCTACAGTTTTATGGATTCTAATGTAAAATATGTAATGCGCAGGATATCTGATATTTGACCCCTCTGATGCATGTTGAGAAGAGATGTTGTAAGTGAATGTCCTGATTTAATCATAGTAACAGTCTCTTCTACAGACATTGTAATACACATTTAGGGAGAACTCAGCAGACTTTCAGGATATCAGAGCATAAAAGGTCTTGGGTATCTGCAATGCAAGTCAAGGCTTTGGGAGACCAAGTTGTAATAGTGTACAGAGAGAGGTTGTCTCATTGGGTCTAAGTACTCAAGATCAAGGACAATGAAGATGATGGGTTTGTACATTATTTTCGGTTCAAAATAAGAATGAAAACTTTTTTTTTTTTTTTTTTTTTTTTACAAATGAAAACTATTTATTGTGATGAATTTCAAAGAAAAAATATCATGCAGGAAGATTAATGTAGTAACTCAAACAAGCATTTGTTCAGACTCAAAGACTATGTATTTCAATGAACCATATAATTGGACTTGATGTTCTAGAATCATGGAGATTGACAGCAAAATTCTATATTTGTTAAAAAGAACTATGAAGCCTCAGCTCGTTCCCAGGCTTGGACCAGACACTCAGACCTCTTTGGATGACAGAGACTGGGTGCCCTTGAGGCCCGTTCTGACCCCAACCCTATCCTTCTGTATTTCCTTCCTTGCTTCCTCAGAGCTACAAGTGGCTATCTGAGCAGAGTGATATGAATTAGAAAATACTAAATTAATGATTTTTTATTACTGTGCATTGAAACTGACCCGACAATACTTTGTAAAAACCCCAAATTCTATGCTTCCCCAGTTAGATGCACCTGGCCTCGAGATGGTTTACACACATAGTCCCAAATGAACATTCTCATTTGCAACTCATGAATGAGGAGGTGGGACAGACATAGTTAACAGTTGGCATCATCCCCATAGTGGTTGCCTGATTCAGGAAGTGACATTATAATATGAACTAGTGGAAAACTTCACATCTGCCTCCTTTTACCAAAAAGTAAACCGTGGCCTTGTTATATGTGGAGTTCTCCACAGTCAGTGCAAATAACGCATTGTTGAATGACGCAGACAAGGTAAGCTCTGCTATATACCCCATCAGGATATCTATTTGCATCTTGGAGAACTACAGTGGATTAATGTAAACTTAACTGGGTGGTGGCTCCAACCAAAGTTGCCTTTGGTTTAGTTTTATTGTTGCAGCAAATGAGACATATGTTCCAGCTTTCAATCTGAGGAATACGTCAACATCATTAGGGACAGTAATATCTATTACAGGGGCCCCAATCATGTCACACTGATAGTATCATGCTTATTGGACTCGGAATGCAGGAGGTAGCATATACTGTGGATAACTTGGGAAGACACACTTTGCTCTCAAAGTAGAAAGAAAAATCTAAGAGCATTGACTTTAGAGAAGTATCCATGGTCACTGATCTTTCATATGTCCAGTTTTCTCTTCCAAATTCAGGTTGTTGCATCTGGCTCATCCATCTCTAAGGAAGAAGGAAAATCTTCCCTAGATATTTATAAGGAAAGTTTGCTGAGGAAAAAAAAGAGGATCACACAGGATGGCTCCCTAAGTAGCATCCAACTTGAGTGTGGATGTTTGGAGCAAGATAATCCTAGTTGATGGCATCATGGAAGACAGTGATGTACAGAAGTTCAAACCCAAAATAAAAACCTTCAAACTTGTAAGAAAAGACCATCTAATCTATAACCACAATAACAAATCCAAACCAAAATTATATTTCTTGACTCCCTTTTTCTTTTGGATGATTGTAGATGCCTGTGCAATTATAAAAAAATAACCAGAAACATCTTCACCTTCATCTTGTCAAGAGACAATTTTTAAGTTTAAAATGTTTGTTTTTAGAATTTTCATGCAGAAGTACTGTATTTATAGCACCATCATGCCTCCCTTTCCCCCTCAAACTCCTCTCATGCTGTATTTTCCATTGCCTTGTGAGGAAGACCATACAGTGGGGGATGAATGGAGCCCTTCAGCCCTAAGCCCATGGCATGGGGTCCTAGTTTGTTGGGACACAGCAGTGATCCTCACCTCTAACCTCTTGAGAATCTTACTCTTCAAAAGGAAACAATTCACCCATAATAACAGGGAAAGGTGTCTCATCTTAGAAGCTCTGACACTGCTGGAGAAGGAAGTGGGAGAGCAGGCAGGGATTGGGAGGAGGAGACTACAATGAGCTCAGTGAGTATCTTCAATATTCATAAGGAATGCCATGTGGACGATGGCAGTCATTTACCAATGCACCCAAAATCCAGAGACAGGAGTGGGAACCGCAGGGATGTGCCCTGCTCACATACGACAGGCACAAAAGCTTTTGTCTAATTGTTGAGAGATAGTTCAGAATCATTTATGTTAGGAAATGATGATTGTATTTAAGAAGCCTTCACAGTTTGGGTAATTTCTCTTATGTGTGTCTGCAATGCTTCTCTTATGTTTCTGAAATACCATCTGTCTGACTGTCTATCAGTTCTCAGCATCAGCCCAGGCCTCAGCAGACATCTTAGCCTCCAATCTATTAATGGTTTTCTCATATCCGGTAGGCTGTTGGGGAGCTATACTACCACAAACAGACATTTTCCCATGCCTCCATGAAGTGCATTTAGCATACCATTACTGCTGTGTGAAGCTCCCCAGCTCCTGAACCAGAGTGACTGAGTCAGAGGCCCTGACCTCAGTGAATGTGCTTTGTGCTCCCTCCTGTGGTAATGTTTCGGGTTGGAACCTCCTCCATGGGACCCCTCCATTAACTTGGGATTCCCTGTCTCCTGTCCTCTTTCTCTTTCCTCACTCATTTGGACCTGGAGAAGCAAAGTGGTATAATCTTCATAACCTAATGGATTAGACCATGGAGATAGGCGATAAACTGAGTCTTCAGCTCTATGTTTGTGGATTGGAGGAGGTCAATTGACTTACTTAGTGCTTTCCCTCTGAAAACCCAGGCCTAAGTAGGAACAGAGAAGAACAGGGAGAAAAAATGGGTCTGGAAAGAGGTGATAAGAGGGTATTTACTGAGATTTTTCCTTTTTCTCTCCACAGGGAGACTCTAGGGGACAAGTCTGTGTGTGACAGAGTGGTCCAGGGCATTGTCAGTTATTATTTGTGTACTGGGACTCTTCCTCGAGTATTCACCAGAATCTCCAGCTTTATATGTTGGATTCAGAAAACAATCAAACTCCTGCAACTACCCTTAAATGCCAAAGCTGTCTCTGGGTCAGTGTCCAGAATCCTCGGTATGGTTATCTGAGTCTTAATAAAGAAGTCTGTCTGCAGGAAAGGAATGGTGTTGCTCTCTTCCATGAGTGCAAAGCTAAAAACATTTTATATACACAAGCCTCTTCTTCAGTCTCTCTTCATTTCATTGTTTCTTCAGATACTCTTATAAAGCTTGAGCATCATACCTGTGCACTGACCCTATCCTAACAGCACATATAAAATTCAATACTGTCAGTCCTGGAAAGTTCTGCCTTTGTCTGAGAAGGGTGCCTTCTTTCTTTCTAATTCTTCTTCACATTTAACAGACTACCAAGGGTGAGAAATATCGAAAGCCGTTACCTCCCACTCTCTCCTGGGAAGTCCACTGTTCTCTGAGAATCCCCCTAGGTCCCCTGGTCCTGCTCCAGCAAGGCCTTTCTACCAAGCTGTCATCTCCTCTTAGAACGGCAGCCACCTCTCTTCACCTTGCCCAGAGGGACTCAAGAGATGACACAGGACAGCCCCAGCATCCAGATCAGAAACTTCAGAAAGAGAGCAAAATATTGAATGCCCAGACCAGTATGTAGACTCACTTCCTCTGCAGCAGGGTCAGGACAGCACCTCTCATATAGTGTATCTTGGCTCAGAGCCCTGGTGTGAGCCCAGAGTCATGAACAATCCACTTAATAACTACTGTCAGAGTCACCTTATGCACCTAGTCATGGGGGCAGCCTGATACTTTTAAAACACACACACACACACACACACACACACACACACACACAATCTTTCATATGTACTCTATGCATAGAGGACATTCTCAGCCCCTCCCACCTCCCTAACATTCCTGGACACCCTAGGCTCTCCTCACGAGTATCTCTCTCATGTTCATGTCTATGTGCTTAGTTTTGTAGTACACTAAGGTTAGCAATGGCAATCTGCCTGAGTTTGGATCTATCCATTGGACCCTGGTTGGTGAGCAGTGGATACTCAACTAAAGACAGTGATTTCCTCCTCCCCTCCCAGAAACTATCAATAGCCAATATTTCAAAAGCTAAAGAGTGCCACCCCGAAAGCCCCTTCTCCTTCCTTGACTGATTGTTGATTGGGCTAGTCTTACGTGGGTCCAGTGCTGGGAACTACAGTTGGTGTGCTCTGGATCCAGTCTAGAAAATGGAGTTTTGCAGCCCTTCCCCCTGTCTTCCAGCTCTTGCATACTTCTCATGCTCTCACCTTAGTGTTCCCTGAGCCTTAGAAGAGGTGAACTAAGTGACTTGTTTAGGGTTGGACCCACAACCACCACTTATTTGTGCATCTTGAGCCCCGTGCTTCTGTGCATTCACCCCACTATTCATCAGAAGGAAAGGCGTCTCTGAGAAAGACTGGGATCCACTTTTGTCTATGGGGAAAGCATGGGTCTTTGGAAGGCAGTTTGCTGCTACATAGGTCTCTTTCTTCCTTGTATGTTATTAGCCAGGCTTACAGAACCAGACACTAGTCCCCTCCACCCCTATGGTGTGGGTCTTGAATCTGATTACAGGGCAGTTGGTTACCATCAAAATAGAGAAGCTGATATTGCACATGTGGGCACATCTGGCTTTTCATATGGTTCCTTTATACTTTTTTATATTGGTTAGTTCTTCCCTACACCCTGCACTCTCAGCTTTCAGCCCTTTGCCTCTCTTACTGCCTAAATCTTTCTACTTCTGTATTTTCTTTCTTTACTACCTATGTTTTACTATTCCTCCTTCTTGAAGGTAATTTCTGCTGTCTTTCTGTTTTTTTCCAGACTTCCACAGTTACTCCAAGTTAGACACACAAAACCATACATTCACATAGCTAGGATCCTCATATGAGAGAGAACATGCAGGTTTTGTGCTTGGAGTTCTTGGTTATCTCACTTAGAAAAAATAAATTTCCATTCCATGCATTTTCCTGAAGTTTTCCTTTTTTTATATATAGTACATATAATTTATATGTATACATTTCTTATATGTAGCACATGTAATTTATATGTACACATTTCTTATATGTAGGACGTATAATTTATATGTATGCATTTCTTATATGTAGCACATATAATTTATATGTATTTATTTCTTATATATAGGACATATAATTTATATGTATGCATTTCTTATATGTAGGACATATTATTTATATGTATGCATTTCTTATATGTAGCACGTCTTTATTATCTGTCCATCAGTTGATGGGCAGCCAGGCTGCTTCCCTTTCTTAGTTACTGTGAACATGGCAGCAGTGAGCATGGATGTGCAGATATCCATGTCAGAGATAACAGAGTCCTTTGGATGAGTGCTCAGGAGTCACTGAGCTGGGACTGTAGTAGGTATTTTTTTTTGGGGGGGGATGGCGTGTTTTTATTGTAATTGGTGGTCGTGTTTTTTGAGAAATCTCTGGACTGATTTCCAATATAACTGCACCTAGTTTACATTCCAAAGAAGAATGTAACTCGTTCCCCTTTCCATAAATCCACCACTAGCATTTGTTGTTGCCATTTTCGAAGATGGCCACTGTATTGTAGTAAAGTGCTTTTAGTCTGGATTTCCCTTGTGGTCAAGGATGCTGAAGACTTTTAAAGTGTTTCTTCCTAGCCCTTTATGTTTATTCTCTTGTGAGATATTTTTCCCTGTAGCATGTTTTAATCTTTCGTTTTTTCTTTCTTTCTTTCCTTCCTTCTTTCTTTCTCTCTCTAACTTTCTTTATTTCTTTCATTCTTTCTTTGTTTTTTTTTGTTTGTTTTTGTTTTTTGTTTTTTGTTTTTGGGTTTTTCAAGACTGTTTTTTTTTTTCTGTATACTTCCAGCTGTCCTGGAACTCAAGTCTGTAGACCAGGCTGGCTTCAACTTCAGAAATCCACCTGCTATTGCCTCTCAAGTGCTGGGATTAAAGGCACATACCACCACTGCCTGGCTTTTTCTTTATTTTTAGTTTTCCTTTACCTTTGTGATTTTCATTGAGAAGTTATTTTGTATACAATAAGATTATATATATTCCCTGCTCCCCCCATCTAACTTCCTCCATGTACTCCTTGACAAAGCCCTTCCCAACTTCATGACATAGAAGACAGAGAAGAACTCTAGGCCAAAGTCATGGCGTTCTCAATAAACTCAGAAGAAAAATTCCCAAACACACAAAAAAAGAGCTATTCATCCAAGTACACAGGCTAGAGGAATACTAAAGAAGAGAAAATTTGTACAACATGTTATGGTCAAAACTCTAAAACTAAAAAGGCTAAAGAAAGCATACAGAAAGCTTCAAGAGAGATAGGCCCAGTCACAATATGGGCAAAGACATCATCAAACTAATAGCTAATAGCTTGATGGAGACATTTAAAGCCAGAAGGGATTTCTTATTATAACCTAAAAGTCTAATTAGTGCTTCCCATAAATATATGCACGTGTCTCCATCCACTAGAGGAGGGGTTCTCAACCTTCCTAATGTAATCCTTTATGCTGCAATACTTATGTTGTGGTGAGCACAAGCCATAAAATTATTTCATTCCTACTCCATAACTGTAGTTTTCCTATACTTACAAATCATAACATAAATATATGATAAGCAGGATTCTGATGTGTGAACTTGTGAAAAAGCCATTTTTATCCCTAGAGGGATCAGGATCCCCAGGTTGAGAACCAATGCAGTACAGGATGGGAAACATCCCAGTGGCCACCAGTGATTATGTCTCTCCCAGAAACCCCCTACTGCCAATAGCTCTTTGGATGTTACCTTTCACATCTCAGGCACAGTAGGCAACCCTTAATAGTTAATCATTGTTGGGAAGGGATTAATTAAGATACGCTTAACATGGTTCCTCAAGATCTAGTGAGTTCTCCCACACAGGCAAGATCTTTGCTTGCTGTGGCTGACTTCTGGTTCCTTACCACAGTGCTACCCTGAACCCTGTATTTCTCCCCAGAAATCTAAGCCCAGTCCACTTCCAATTTCATATCACATTGCTCCTCTACTTGCGTGAATTTTCTTAACCCATCATGATCCCAGCCTGCCTCTGGTATAATGTCATAACTCTTCTAATCCCAGATCCACCACTCCACAGGATTGCTATGGGCCCAGACTAGACTTGGATCTAGTAAGAAACCTTGCCCTCGTTCCCAGATTCTAAGCCAGGGCTTCATCCTTTGAGATACCCCAAGATTCCCAGTTGAAGGCCACCTTGGGATTCCATCCTAATGGGGTAAAATCTCACCAAGTACCACACAACAGTCTAACTTTAAATGCTCACTTCTTGTCACAAAAATATAAACAATGTAGAAAACCTATAAAATGTGCCTACCTACGAAGCAACCAATTCCATACTCACCAAGTTCATCCTAGTCTCCTCCTCCCAATCCACTGCCTGCTTTCTCCCTTCCTTCCCCAGCAGTTTCAGTGTCTCTAGGAATTGAGGCAAGTTTTCCAGTTATTATGGGTGTTTAGTTTCCCTTTGAAGAGCAAGATTCCCAAAAGACTATAGGTGTAGATCACTGCTGTGTCCCAACAAACTAGGACCCAATGCAATGGACTTGGAGCAGAAGGGCTCTATTCATTCCACCACTATATGGTCTTCCTCACAAGGCAATGTAAAATACAGCATGAAAGGAGTTTGAGGGGGATAGGGAGGCATGATAGTGCTTTAAATATAATACTACTGCATAAAAATTCTAAAAACAAACATTTTAACCTTAAAAATTGTCTCCTGACAAGATGAAGGTGGAGATGTTTCTTGTTATTTTTTATAATTGCACAGATGTCTACAATCATCCAAAAGAAACAGGGAGTCAATAAATATAATTTTGGTTTGGACTTGTTACTATGGTTATAGATTAGGTGATCTTTTCCTACAAGTTTGAAGGTGTTTTATTTTGGGTTTGAACTTCTGTACATCACTGTCTTCCATGATGCCATCAACTAGGATTATCTTATTCCAAATATCCACACTCAAGTTGGATGCTACTTAGGGAGCCATCCTGTGTAATCCTCTTTTTTTTTTTTCTCAGCAAACTTTCCTTATAAATATCCAGGGAAGATTATTCTTCTTCCTTATAAATGGTTAAGCCAGATGCAACAACTTGAATTAGGAAGAGAAAACTGGATATATGAAAGATCAGTGACCATGGATTCTTGTCTAAAGTCAATGCTCTTAGATTTTTTCCTACTTTGAGAGCAAAGTGTGTCTTCCCAAGGTGTCTACAGTTGGTGCTACCTATTGCACTCCAAGCCCAATGAGCATGATACATGTCATGTCAGTGTGACATGATTGAGGTCCCTGTAATAGATGCTTCTGTCTCTAATGATGCATTTAAGGTGTTCCCCAGATTACTAGCTGCCAGGCATGTGCCATTTGCAGCAACAATAAGCTACACCAAGAGCAACTTTGGCTGGAGTCACCACCCAGTTAAGTTTACAATATTTCACTGTAGTTCTCCAAGATGCAAATAGATATCCTGAATGGAGATGTAGTAGGAGTCACCTCATCTGTATCATTCAATAATGTTTTATTTGCACCGACTCTAAGAGAACTCTATGTATACCAAGGCCCTGGTTAACTTTTTGTACAAAGAGACAGTTGTGAAATTTTCCACTAGTTCGTATTATAGTTGTCACTTCCTGAGTCAGACAACCAATATGGGGATCATGCCAATTAGTAACTATGTCCTCCTACCTCTTCATATATGTGAAAAATGAGAATGTGCATTTGGGACCCTGTGTGTAAACAATCTCAAAGCCATCTGATATTGTCCGTGGGTCAGTCAACAGGGTCTACAAGGGAGAGAGTGGGGACAGAGGGGCAAGAGATGCAAAGAATAGACACAAGACAGTCTGTCTGATCAAGTCTCTCATTAGAGTGGAAAAGTACCACCTGTAAGTAAAAAGCCAGAGATGGCTGCAGATATGAGAGCCGCTTTCTGCTAGAGGTCAGCTCCCAACACCTGTCCTCTAACTAGAGCTGCACAGAAGAATTTGGGGCCTTTACAAAATATTATCATGTCAGATCCAATGCCCAGTAATGAAAAATCATTAATTTATTTTTCAATAATTCTTCTCGTTGTGCTCAGACATCCCCTTGTAGCTCTGAGGTAGCAAAGAAAGGAAATACAGAAGGATAGAGCTGGGGCCAGAACTGTCCTCAAGGGCACCCAGTCTCTGTCACGCAAAGAGGTCTGAGTGTCTGGTCCAAACCTGGGAACTAGCTGAGGCTTCATAGTTCTTTTTAACAAATATAGACTTTTTCTGTCAATCTCCATGATTCTAGAACATCAAGTCCAATTATATCGTTCATTGAAATGCATAGTCTTTGAGTCTGAACAAGTGCTTGTTTGAGTTACTACATTAATCTTGCTGAATGATATATTTTTCTCTCAAATTCATCGCAATAAATATTTTTATCTGTTAAAATTTTTCATTCTTATTTTGAACCAAAACTAATGTCCTAACCATGTTATGCAGTACTTAGACCCAATGAGCCAACCTCTCTCTGTACACTATGACAACTTGGTCTCCCAAAGCCTTGACTTTGCATTGCAGATGCCCAAGACCTTTTATTCTGTGATATCCTGAAAGTCCATTGAGCTCTCTCTAAATGTGTATTACAATGTCTGTAAAAGAATCTGTTCCTATGATTAAATCAGGACATTCACTTACAGCATCTCTTCTCAACCTGTGTCAGAGGGGTCAAATATCAGATATCCTGCACATTACATATTTTACATTAGAATTCATAAAACTGTAGCAAAACTATATTTATAAACTATCAATAGAAGAATTTTGTGGCTGGGGTCACCACAGCATGAGGGACTGTTTTAAAGGCTCACACCGTTAGGAAGCTTGAGACCCACTGACTAGGTTACAGTCTTGGTCACGCCCTACATGCTTTGTATTCAACACACTCATCCAGCTCTTTCATCTCTCACAGCCACATTCTATCATCTCTTAATTATTTAAATAAAGACATGATGCCCTCATTGTTCAACACAAACAATGGCTTTAAGGCTCAACCAGCCCACAACCAGTTTTTGTAAATAAAATGCACTCCCTCTCACCCATATATCCATACACTACAGATGCCTGGGTTTGTACTACAGTGACAGAGGTGAGACTTTACACATATGCAGCATAAGTCTCAAAGCTGACAACAACACCTGGATGCTTACAAGAACAGTTCCATGATCCCTGATCAAGGTCCCCCTCCCTTGGTGTTGCTGTCTTTCCTCCTGGGAGCCACTTTGAAGGGCACAGTCGCCACCTCATCATGGGATCCAGGAGTCTCAAATTTTGGCCACAGATTCAAAACCACCAGAGAGCAGAGTCATGAGACTTTCTGATAAGGAAATAAAGCTTGTCCAAGCCAGACCTGTGGTTTCTAGCCCTTCCTTGCTCCCACGCTAGAGCTATAAAAGCAGGAACCAGAATAGGAACACACCAGAAGGCCACCCGAGGCTGCAACACTGGCAAAATGCCTGCCCTACTATTCCTGGTAGCACTTCTCTTGCCTGCTGGAGCTGGAGCAGGTGAGTTTTCTCTTCATCTCCCTAATTTCTGAGTTTTCAGCAAATGACCTTAATCTCTGACCTTTGGTAACAGAGACCCTAACATGATGCAGGATCATAAACTAACATAGTCCAGGGAAAATCTACAGGTCAAGGAAGAATGAAAAACTAATTCCTCTTCACATTTCATCAAATCACTCTCTGTTCTGGTACCCAGCTCTTCTGTGGCCTTCCCTTAGTGTTGAGGAAGACGGGATGAGGGTGTGGAGAAATATTTAGTGAAGTGGAAACCCAGAAATATGAATGACCATTGTGTTCTGAATGAAAGAAGATGGTGGACAAGGAGGACTGGGGAGGAAAGATCAACAGGAGAGAAAAGACCACAGGACGTGTGGAGGGGCCTGAGCCCCATGTGAGATAAGGAGGGGTTGGAGAAGTTGCTCACCCTTTCCCTATCTTTCCCTGACAGTGTTGTGTTGGTGTGTTCTACAAGTTTGTGACTGGGTCTGGGGGTTCTTTGTTCCAGAGAGGATTATTGGTGGGATTGAGTCTAGACCACATTCTCGCCCTTATATGGCCTATCTGGAGATCAGCCATAATAATGGGTACAAGACCAACTGTGGTGGGTTTCTCATACACCCCCAATTTGTGATGACTGCTGCACACTGCGGAGGAAGGTAAGAGGCTTCTCTTCCTGTAAGGAAATGTAGGAGCCAGGGTCACAGAGCAACAGAGGTGAGAGGAAGGCTCTGAGCGCTGCTCATCTCCAGATGGGCTCTCCTTACACAGAGAGGAAAAAGGAGCACCAGGCCACTCACTGGACAATCTCATGTGTGGTCCCCTTTTTCAGAGGTCAGGGGTTTAAGTAGGTCTCTAGTCAGGATGAAAACTACAGCTCTGGCTTGTCCTGGTGTCACGAGAGCTCAGACATGGGCTGGGGTGTAACTCCATGTAGAGTGCCCATTTGCCATGTTTAAAACCATGGGTTCAATTCATTCACTGGAAGGCAGGGGTGGGGAGAGTTCCCAGTCCTGTGTTTCCCTGAGTCCTGTCCTTCTGGGAGGGCTGTGGTCCTGGGAGCTCCATCTCAAGTCTCTTTCCTCTCAGCACTAGAATAGAGAAGATGGACCTTGGTGCCCTTCTCGTTAGAAGGAATCTTCCTAAGAGCAGCTCTTTTCACTGCTTCTTTTATTTTTCAACAGAGAAATCACTGTCACCCTTGGAGCTCATGATGTGAGCAAGAGAGAATTCACACAGCAGAAGATAAAAGTTGAAAAACAAATCATGCACCCAAATTTCAATCTCAATTCCCTTCTAAATGACATCATGTTACTGAAGGTGCTGTTGTTTTTCTTGCCCTGCTTAAGTCTCTGTCTTAGTCAGGGTTCCTATTCCTGCACAAACATCATGACCAAGAAGCAAGTTGGGGAGGAAAGGGTTTATTCAGCTTACATTTCCTCATGGCTGTTCATCACTAAAGAATGTCAGGGCTGGAACTCAAGCAGGTCAGGAAGCAGGAGCTGATGCAGAGTCCATGAAGGGATGTTTCTTCCTGGCTTGTTTCCCCTGCCTTGCTCGATTCGATTTCTTATAGAACCTAGAACTACCAACCCAGGGATGGCACTACCCACCATGGGCTGGGCCCTCCCACCCTTGATCACAAATTGAGAAAATGCCTTACAGCTGGATCTCATGGGAGCATTTCCTCAACTGAAACTCCTTTCTCTGTGATAACTCCAGCTTGTGTCAAGTTGACACACAAAACCAGACAGTAGTCTCCCATCCTTAACTCTCTTCTGGCACAGGCCTTCAAATACTTTCCTGTCCAAATCATTTCCTCAAAACTCACTCCTAAATTTCCAAGTGGAAAGGATCCATGTCCAAGCATCCTTCACTGCTTTGACATCTCTTCTCTCCTTTTCCCAACAGCTTCAAAGGAAAGCAGTGTTGAATTATGCTGTGAGTAAAATTTTGCTGCCTAGTCCCCTTTACTTTATCAGACCTGGGAAGATGTGCTGGGCAGCTGGATGGGGGCGAACTGGAGTGAATGCACCTACATCACATACCCTGAGAGAAGCTGAACTGAGAGTCATGGATGAAGAGACCTGTAAAATGCATAAGCCTTTTTACAATAATGTCCAGGTCTGCGTGGGCAGTCCCACAACATTAAAGTCAGTATACAAGGTGAGTACACACCTGTTTTTCCTCTCCACTTCAGGCAATATCTTTAGAGTAGAAAGTGTGCCAAATAGCTCTCCATGGCAGTGACTACTGCCTGTGTTCTTAGGCTTCTAGCCATGAGACTAGAAGGAGAGAAGTGAAATCTCCCTTCTGTCTCATCTCCCTGTGCCCAAGCCCTTCCAGTAACCTTCCCATGAGGCTAGATATGAGAAAAGAAAGGAGTAAAGGGTGACATGTTAGCAATGGCGTAGGGCCAGATCGGGGTGGGGGAAAGTCAATCATTAAATCCCTATCTTATGCATAATAGTGAGCCGGGACTTCTTTCTTCAATCTGGGATTTGCTATGGTATGGCATTTGAAGTTGGGTAAAGCACTCTTTGCTCATAGTCTGATTTTTCTCACCTACAGGCAGACTCTGGGGGACCTCTAGTGTGTGATGGTGTGGCCCATGGTATTGTATCTTATGGGCAGTTAAATGGATTGCCCCCTGCAGTCTTTACCCGAATCTCCCCAAAAGTGCCCTGGATTAATACAGTCATAAATGGCAAGTAGCTGAAAAGTCTGACCTGCATGCATCAGAGTCTCCAAGCCTGAGCTCATCTGGTGCCCCTTGTGTTCAACACAACCTGCCCCCAGCCTGTCCCCAGCCTGTCCCCAACAAGACAATCTCAAAAATACACAAGTCTGTGGTGATGGATTGTTCCCTGTAATACACCTCAATAAAGGCATAACCTCTTGCACCTGTGTGACTCCATGCAGTTCTCAAAACACACAACCCCTCTCTAAGCACAATGAAGAACTGATTTCAGCTATTCTCTTGCCATGTTAACAATCTTGAGTACTGACGTCCTGGCACAGGTGTGTGACACTGTGGATGATTCAATATTATCTAATATGCATGGGTGGGTACGGTAAGACTTCATATCCAGAGTAGCATGCACTGTCCTGTTCTACCCTCCACTGTCCTGTCTTCTCATCTTCTCCCTCCATGTCTCTCAGCTCTTCTCCCCACAGGCCCCATGCCTTAGCCACTGTGTGTTTCCACACATCATAGGAAATTCCATGTCTATGTTAAACATGACTATTGATAGCTTGTGCCCTCAACACTCAAGCTGCTGTCTTCATCTGAGCTCTCAATAATGGACCTGCAGCTAGAGCAGAGCCTGCCCTCAGAAGTGCTTGGACCAGGACTGTGGCTGCAGCAGTCACCATAGGAGAGCATCAGCACTTTCTGGAACCAAGCACAGGGCAGACATCGTGGGGAAGAGACCCTCCAGTACTTAGTGTGAAGTAGTTCTTCTCATGGTGGCTCTAGGCCTGCTTCTTTGCCACCCAAATGCCTTTCAGATGAATGTCAGGGTTAGGTGAACTTCTAAGTGGCCTGCTCTCCTCTTACAAGCCAAAGCCTCCATTGTCTTTAGTCAAGGGAAAGGACACATTAGCTGCAGGGCACTGTGGAGTCTGAAATACAAGAGACCACAAATGAGGTCTGCTAGGACCCAAGGAGGTCTAATATGATGAGTGTAGTCCTCTGACGACTCCATGAATATTGCTACTCTAGACCAGGACCTCAGCCCCTCAGCCCCTC
>NW_022196915.1:42552120-42554714 GCF_008632895.1 Mastomys coucha
GATGAAACAACCTAAAAGGATCTCTAAACAATAGAGAATCCATGTTGGATTATGGTTACATGGGTGACGATTTATGGTTTCTAACTGTTGTTTATGCCTGTGGAACTAAATGGGTTTTCTCATTTTGCCTTGGCTTGGTGGGGTTTGGGCACTGTCTCACCATGTGGATCACACTGACTTCCAACTCATGATCCTTGTGTCTCAGCCTCCCCAGTACTGGGTCCCCAGTCACGTTCCACCACCCCCAGCTTACACAGGAGTCTCCAAATGTGAAACACAAAGCAGAGACAGTAGCTGTGTCTTTCCTTAGCAGATGTGAATACTCACTGACCTGCAGCTGAGGGTGCACTGCCTCTTTACCCCACAGTCTAAGAAGGACATGTACTTGGGACAGTCTTCCTCCCTGAAGCTGGGCAACTTGAGGTGTAGAGAGAGAGATTGCCCCACCCTGCATCCTGACCCACAGTAATAGGGGAGCAGGTGGAGACTCCTGAGAGCTTGGCTGTGGCCACAGGATGGATGGCTTCCAGAAAGGTCACCTCTACAGAGCTAACCCCATCACATGGGCCTCTGATGTCTAAGGAGCAGTTGGTGACCCAAAGGATCCAAAATCAAGACCACAGTGTTCATTCTTGTGCACGGTGGATTGTGAAGAGGAGGAGCAGGCCCAGTGCATTCTGGGAACAAGAGAATAGCCATGGCTTCACAAAGTCAGCAAAGGAAACATGCAGATAAGAAGGTTTTTCCCATGGTGGGTGCAGTAGCAGTGCTGGGCAGCCCAGCTTAATAAGGCCTCTCAGTGCATTGTTGGCAGCAGATACACAATGAGCATGTCCAGAGGGAAGATCACCTCAGCCAACAGCAGCTGAAGAAAGCATCTGGGAGGTCAGCAGGTGCTCACCCAAGCTTTGCAAAAGTGGAAACAAACCCAGAAGTCAGAGAACATGGGTAAGTCCTTAGACTACAGCAATTGCAATTGAGAGGAATGTGCAGGTCTAAGTGCTAAACAGTGACTGAAGGAGATTTTCATTCTGAAAACAAGAAAGCTTGCAATGAGGAGAATCCAGTCTCTGGTGATCCAGGTTATTACTATCCTGCAACGGGTGATACCACCTGACACCATCTGTTTTCTATAGGGGCAGGGAGCACATATGGAATTAAACAACCTAAACGGATCTCTAAAGGAATGTTTTTATCAATTATTTTGTAAATAAAAATTTTAGTAGATCTAGATACATTTTTAGGAAGGAAGTTAATATGACTTTGTATCAAAACAGTTCTCAAATGACACTGTTGGTGGATGAGGTGTCCTGGTGGTAGACTGCTTATATTAGATTCGTTTAATCTCATTTTTAACTTGGCCAAAAAAAAAGTGCATATAATTATGACATACAACATGATTTCTTTGATACATGTGTACAAGAAGAATGGCTAAATCAAGCTTATTAACATACTAATTATCATAGACACTTTCCATCTTAACAGCAATAATGGCTCAGTAAACTTTAGTTATAAAATAGATTGTTATTAAGTGGGATGTGGTAGCACATTCCTATAATTCCAGGCCTTTGGAGGCCGAGACTAGAGGAACAGAGATTCAAGATTATCCTTGGCTGCATACTGAGTTCAAGACCAGCCTGGGCTACATGAGGAAGAAGTGTTCTCTTTCTCTCTCTCTCCCTCTCCCTCTGCCTCTTCCTTTCTTTCTCTCTCTTTCTACCAGCCTGGCCTCACTCTCTCTGGCAAATATATCCTCTCTTTAATTATGTTCTAGTTTAATTATGTTGTACGCAGCCCCTGAAAAGGTGAACATACTCTGGTAGAAGGCCACAGACCCAAGAATATTTGGGTTGCACAAATTTATTTCAGGAAAAAAATACCTCAAAATTTGGTCAGAATGGAAGTAGGGTAGATATGGGAAGAACTGTGGGAAGAGAGGGTCAATACAGATTAAGCTATCATGATTACATTTGTCAGGTAGAGGATCAGAACTGATAGAACATATTAGGGTAGTGTACTGGCTTGTTTTGTTTGTCAACTTGACACAACCTGGAGTTATCACAGAGAAAGGAGCCTCCCTTGAGAAATGCCTGTATAAGATCCCATTTGAAAGCATTTTCTCAATTAGTGTCCCAGGGGGGAGGGCCCAGCCCATTGAGGGTAGGCTGATAGTCCTGATAAGAAAGCAAGCTGAACAAACCAGGGCAAGTAGCACTCTTCTATGGCCTCTGCATCAACTCCTGCCTCCAAGTTCCTGTCCTGTGTGAATTCCTGTCCTGACTTCCTTTGGTGATGAACAGCAATGTGGAAGTGTAAGCTGAATAAACCCTTTCCTTCCCAACTTGCTTCTTGATCATGATGTTTGTGCAGAAATAGAAACCCTGACTAAGACAGGTAACGTACAGACTGAAGTCTAGCTAATCCTACAATGGCTGTCTACCAACAGAAAGTCCAACAGTCCAGTAGGTGTTCAGTTCACATCGCTAGATATCTCAGCTGGTCTTCAGTTTATGCCAATTTCCTGAAAACATAGGGTTTAATTTCTGTGAAGGGATTTATTTGCCAAAGAGAGTGAGGATAGGCTGGCAGGGTCA
>NW_022196915.1:42554724-42560253 GCF_008632895.1 Mastomys coucha
AGAGATGAGAGGAGGAGAGGGGGAGGAGAAGAGGGAGAGGAGAGAGAGAGGAATAAAAAAACCACTTCCTTCTTCCATGTCCCGTATATAGGCTGCCACCAGAAGGAGCGGTTCAGATTAATGGTGGATTCTCCCAGTTCAACAGATAAGATTTAAAGATGGGTCTTCACATTTCAAAGGGTTTTTTTTTTTGAGAAAGAAGTTTTTCACAGATATACCCAACCTCTTGGGTTTAAGTGAATCCCAGATGTAGTCAAGTTGCTAAGCAGGAATAGCCAGCATAGTGGTTAACTCCAAATCACCAATTATGGACCAGTGCTGCATTAAGGAAAGAAATAAATACATTTCCAGGAGCTTTTAAACTAAGAATTAGTCCCATTGAAATTCTCTACTTCACACTACCCTGCGATCTGTCCTCTGTGTCTGTTGTATGTGTCGGGTTTGTGCCTGTGGGCTGTCTTATGAACCTGTTCATGTCTGTGTCTGTGACAGTATGTCTGTGTGTCTGTCCCTCACAGGGGCTTTGCTCTGTGTGTACTGAACAACACATAAAGCATCACACAGGGAGGGAATGGGAGACTTTACAGACATCTTTAACAGAAATGTACAAGGGATTAAATCACTGACCCCAAATGACTCAGACAACAACCATCACAGTTTATCAACCAATATACACAAATGTGCTCACAATTTATGGTGGATATTCACTTTAGAAGAACCCTTTCAACCTGTGTGATTTTTGCTTTCAGCAAATGATATACATGCATGGGTCTGGGTCAGGACAGGGAGTAACAGCTTAGATTCTGAAAGCTGATTGCATGAGAAACCCAAGGCACATAGGCTTGGTTGTTATACTGTTCTCTGAAAGGCAGGTTAAACCAGCAATGTGAGCACACAGTAGGACAGCAGTCTTAAGTCTTAGTGACTTCAAGGTATATCATTAACTTGGCTGTGAAGTCTAGCAAAGAGCTCCCAG
Organism: Mastomys coucha; assembly: GCF_008632895.1. Taxonomy (NCBI): domain Eukaryota; kingdom Metazoa; phylum Chordata; class Mammalia; order Rodentia; family Muridae; genus Mastomys; species Mastomys coucha. The sequence goes on from NW_022196915.1 coordinate 42,555,701, forward strand.
TCTCTTAGAATGAAACATATTTTTATCCTAATACAATACAACAGATGTGATCAAAACATGCACTGAGCTTTTAAAAATTAGCAAAAAAAAGATATAAAAATCTTCTTACTTTATCATATCTGTTGGAAGATCTTTATCTGCTTTATCTTTGAAGCTGGACCAGTAGAGTACATATTGTATCTCTTTCAAAAAGTCCCATGTGAGTTTTCCACACTCACTACTTTACACGGTAGTAAAACTGCTAAATTCAGGTTGCCATCTGCACCCGGGAGCAAAGGCTGTTCCACAGCCCTCTGTACACAGGTCCCGGGCAGGAGAGAGACCATCTCCCACGAGTGCTCTCCCTCCTGGGCCCAGAGGGGAGATCTTCACTTTCTCTCCAATAACTGTCCAAATCAGGACAAAGGACAGGGGAGACAAAACCCATGGGAGGAGATACTGAGACAAAGTGTGGAGCAGAGACTGAAGGAAAGGCCATCCAGAGACTGCTCCACCTGGGAATCCTTCCCATATTCAATCATCAAGCCCAGACACTATTGTGGATGCCAACACGTGCTGGCTGACAGGAGCCTGCTATAGCTGTCTCCTGAGAGGCTCTACCAGTGCCTGACAAATACAGAGGTGGATGCTCTCAGCCAACCATTGGACTGAGCACAGGGTTCCCAATGGTGGGGCTACAGAAAGGACCCAAGGAGCTGAAGGTGTTTGCAGCCCCATAGAAGGAACAACAATATGAGCCAACCAGTATCCCCAGAGCTCCCAGGGACTAAACCATCAACCAAATAGTACACATGGAGTGACCCATGGCTCCAGCTGCATATGTAGCAGAGGACATATGTAGCCTTATTGGACATCAGTGTGAGGAGAGGCCCTTGGTCCTGTGGAGGCTGATGCCCCAGTGTAGGCAAATGCCAGGACAGTTGTTGGGTTGGTGAATAGGGGAAGGGGGGAGGGAATGGGGGTTTTGGGAGGGGATATGAGGAAAGGGGATAATAGTTGAAATGTAAATAAGAAAATATCTAATAAAAATGCAAAATAAATTAAGAATTTAGATTTTATTTTGGCAGTATATTAGGCTCTTGGCCTATTACTGGCTCGGGTGTTCCTTAGACACTTAACTTTCAAATGGTTTCAGTCATTTTATGTGTTAGATGTTATAATCTGATTCACTACAGGTAACCCTACTTATTCAAGAACATTAAGTTACTAAATCTTGCCAACAGAATATAGAAAAAGTTAATTATTTGTTACCATAGAAATCCAAATGTGACTACTTTTACCTGAGCTAGTTTTTTTGTAACAATTTTCTTTTACTCCAAATTAGATTACCTTGAATTTTCGATCATCCTCTACCTCCTAAGTACAGTGATTACAGGCATGTGTCACCATGCCTAGGTCATCCTGCTTATATGGTGCTAGGGATCAAACCCAGGACTACATGCATGGAAGACAATTCTGTCAACTGAGTTATACTCCTAGCTGTTGCCTAAACTATTTGAGAATGACCACTAGCAAGTACTCTTATTCAATTAAAGTTGCAGTGACATTATTATTATATCACAAAGTACATTTCACGTAAAACAAATGAAATATAATCTTGATATACATTCATATTAACAACACATTTTACACAAGAAAAAATCCTCAATTAATTTCTTTCAGATCAACTGACAGCCATTTATAAAGATTTAAAATTAGAATAATTAAAATTATTTTATTGTTTTATTATTTTATATTTTATGTGTATTAGTGTCTTGCCTGCATGTATGTATGTTCATCACATATGTGTGTGGAGGAGAGAAGAGGGCACCGAATCTCCTGGGTTTGGAATTATAAATGGTTGCTGGATACCAGCTTGATGCTTGAAATCGAACTCCTGTCCTCTGCAAGAGCAACAAGTGTTCTTAACCATTGAGCCATCTCTCCAGGCCAACATGATAAAATCTAAACATTAGTACTGCATATCTGTATTTGAAATAAGGTACGGAGCTGAAATGTCATTGTCCCCTTATCTGAAGGGGTACAGGAGACAGGAACCAGGTCTTGGTGTTTTGGGATGGTGGCCTCCATATTTGGACATTTATTTGTACACATATTTGTACATATCCAGTACAGTTCTGATTAGCTCAAGCCTTAAAAAGCAAGCTGGAGTTGGGGTGGGGTGTGCTGGGGAGCCTGGCAATGTGCTTTCTGTGCAAGCCTGAGGATGTGACTTGTGACTTTGATATTCAGAACTCGTAGAAACACACACACACACACACACACACAAACCACAAACACAAGGCCTTGTGTAGTGGCACATGCTTGTTTTCAGCACTGTGTGTGTGTGTGTGTGTGTGTGTGTGTGAGAGAGAGAGAGAGAGAGAGAGAGAGAGAGAGAGAGAGAGAGAGATGCATTTATGCATTGCTGAACCTCACTTGCCAGCCAAGTCTAGTCCACCTGGCAAGCCCCAGACCAGTGAGAGGCCCTTCCTGGAAAAACTGAAGGTGGGTGACCCATTAGGAACAATACTGAGGTTGATATCTGGCTTCCACCTGTAGAAGCAGCACACACATGCGCATACATGTACATACATGTACAGTCTCACGTGTAGACTTATACATACATGCATATATATGGACATAAATATGAAAATAAAAATAACAAAAACAGAGTTGGGACTTAACAAATTTGAGTTCCAGTCTGAATTATTTGAAAATGTTTTATTCTTCTCTCTGTTTCAGTGACTGCTGCAAAGTTTACACCTATGACCCGCCTTTCTGTATTTTATTCTTTTTTATCTTTTTCTTAATCAACAATTAATTGAGAATCCAGAATCTTGGTTTTTTATTAAGCTGTTGTTGGTTCTAAATAACATTTCTAGATAGAGGATAAAGAATGTTATACCTCTCTCCACTTCCTTGTCAATTTTTAGCCTGCTTATTAGACTACTGTCTTAGTCAGGGTTTCTAGTCCTGCACAAACCAAGAAGCAAGTTGTGGAGGAAAGGGTTTATTCAGCTTACTTCCACATTGCTGTTGATCACCAGAGGAAGTCAGGACTGGAACTCAAGCAGGTCAGGAAGCAGGAGCTGATGCAGAGGCCATGGAGGGATGTTCCTTACTGGCTTGCTTTCTCTGGCTTGCTCAGCGGCTCTCTTATAGAACCCAAGACTTCCAGCCCAGGGATGGCACCACCCACAAGGGGCCCTACTCCCTTGATCACTAATTGAGAAATGCCCCACAGCTGGATCTCATGGAGGCTCTTCCACAACTGAAGCTCCCTTCTGTGATAACTCCAGCCTGTGTCAAGTTGACACAAAAACCAGCCAGTACAATCGACCCCTTGTCAACTTGACACAAAAACACATCACTATTAAGTCTCAACCCTCATTTTCTTATTCATCCCCAAGATCTAAAGTCCCACAGTCTTTACATATTAAAAGTTCAATCAATTTAAAATGTCCAATATCTTTTAAAATTCAAAGTCTCTTAACTGTGGGCTCCACTAAAATACATTCTTCCTTCAAGAGGGAAAAATATCAGGGCACAGTCACAATCAAAGGCAAAACCAATGTCTGGGATCCAACTCACCATCTCCGGGGCTCCTCTAAGGGCTTTGGTCACTTCTCCAGCTCTGCCCTTTGTAGCACACATCTTGTCTTCTAGGCTTCGGATGCCTGTATGCCACTGCTGCTGCTGTTCTTGGTGGTCATTGCATAGTATTGGCATTCCCAAAACACTGCTGTCTTCTGCTGTAACTAGGCTTCACCAATAGCCTCTCATAGGCTCTCTTCATGGTTCAAAGCCTCAATTCCTTTGCATGACACCTTCAGTCCTGGGCCATCAATTGCAACTGAGGCTGCACCTTCACCAATGGCCTTCCATAGCCTCTCACTGTGCTGAGCATCGGCTGCTCTTCATGACCCCTTCATGCCTTCAAAACCTGTACCACCTGGGTGACTCTTACACATTACCAAGTCCTGCTGCAGCACAAAGTACAACCTTGGCTATCTCTGGAACACAGCCTCTTTGCTCTCAAAAAACACTTCCCAGAAGATGTCACCTCAATGATGCTGGTCTCTTAATGACCGCTAATTTCTTAGCTCCAGCTAACCAGCATCAATAGTCCCAGTAATGCAAAGTTTTTGCTTTAGTAATCCTGGTATCTTGTTAATCACAGCTGATACTTCAGCCCCAGCTAACCAAAACCACAGAATCTTCACAATCAAAACAACATGGCCCTGATAAGAGTCTGTAATCTTCCCTCTGAAATTTCACAAGCCAAGCCTCCATCTCTGAACTGTTCTCAACATGATCTTCCAAGCTCCTACAGAACATCCCACAGAGTTCTTAACAACCAGTGGCTCTTCTAGCTCAAAGTTCCAAAATCCTTCCACAGTCCTCCTCAAAACATGGTTAGGCTGTCACAGGAATACCCCACTCCTGGTACCAATTTGTCTTAGTCAGGGTTTATTTTTTTCTTTTTTCTTTTAATTTATTTTTATTAGTTATTTACATGTCATACGGTTTCTCATTTCCCAGTTTCCCCTCCAAAAACCAACCAACCAACC
>NW_022196915.1:42562963-42564202 GCF_008632895.1 Mastomys coucha
ACTTTTATCATGAAGGGATGTTGAATTTTGTCAAATGCTTTCTCGGCATCTAATGAGATGATCATATGATTTTTTTCTTTGAGTTTGTTTATGTAGTGAAGATTGTTTGACCCTAGCTGTCCTACCTGTACCAGCTGTATAAAATTCAGCTGAAGCTGACTCTGCACCTTTGCCCTCAGGGACATGGATCAGTAACTGTAGAGACTTTGGGTGTGTAGAGAGTGTTGCTGCTGACATCTACTGGAGAAAGGTCAGAAATACTTTAAAGATCCCGCATCCTGATTGCTGTTTAAAATGTTCTCACCTGTCTCTTCCATATCTGATCCTGCCCCCATCTCCCCGTCTCCTTCCTCTCTCCCACTCAGATCCCTCCCTTCTTCTGTCTCCTATGATCATTTTGTTCCCTTTCTAAGAGGGACTGAAGCATCCTTACTTGGGCCTTCCTTTTTGTTTAACTTCTTATGCTCTGTCTGTCTGTCTGTCTATCTGTCTGTCTGTCTGTCTGTCTGTCTCTCTCTCTCTCTCTCTTTCTCTCTCTCTGTGCATGTGTGTTATGGGTATAATATACTTTTTGGCTAATATCTACTTATCACTGAGTACATACCCTGCATGTCCTTTGAGGCCTGGGTTACCTTACTCAGGATGATATTTTCTAGTTCCATCCATTTGCATGCAAAATTCTTGATGTTCTTGTTTTTGTTGTTGTTGTTTTTTTTTAAAAAAACTTTTATTGCATTATGATGAAAAAAGTTACATGATTTCAATTTATCTGAATTTGTTAACATTTAAAAACATATTTTAAGTAAATAGAATTAAATCACATTCTTGTTTCCCTTTTGTACCCCCACTCCTCCCAGAGACCCCCCTTCAGTACCCACAATATCTTTTTTGTTATATTCCTTAAAATATACAAAATATTATAACAATAAAATAAGTATTATAAACATTGTTTGATATAAAACAACAATTTAACAGACTTATGTAGATGCTCATCTACAGCAATAGTGAAAATACATTTTTCTCAATATAAATTTTAAATAACTCCAAACATATTAACTGCATACTTCAAAATAATACATCACTACTAGTATTTTCTTAAATAAACATAAATATATAAAGTCTTTTTGTTTGTTTGTTTTATAATTAGTAGAGTTTAAAATCTTGGCTCTTGCTGTGGTACAAGCCCAAAATAAGAATAATTTTTAGACATTGGATTTCATTGTAATAAGGCTGTACTTC
>NW_022196915.1:42565136-42579098 GCF_008632895.1 Mastomys coucha
TCCTGTAGTTCTTTAAGGGATTTTTGTGTTTCCTCTTGAAGGGCTTCTAGCTGTATACCTGTGTTCTCTTGTATTTCTTTCAGGGTGCTATTTATGTCTTTCTTAAAGTCCTGTATCATCACCATGAGAAATGATTTAATATCTGAGTCTTGCTTTTCCAATGTAATGGTGTGTCCAGGACTTTCTATGATGGGAGAATTGGGTTCTGATGATGCCAAGTAACCTTGGTTTGTGTTGTTTATTTTCTTACACTTGCCTCCCACCATCAGGTTATCTCTAGTGCTACCTGCACTTGCTAAATCTGATTGGAGCCTGTCCTTCCTGTGATCTTGATTCTGTCAGAACTACACAGAGTCAAGCTGTCTCTGTGATCCTGTGATTTTTGGAATCCTGTGATCCTGGGCTTGATAGATCACCTGGGAGTGGGGCTTTCTCTGTGTGTTATGGGACTGGCTTCGGAGCTTACACCCAAAGTCTGCTCAGGACACCAACCCAGACAAACCAGAAGGAACTCTGGTGGAGTTCCTGTGTGCCTGGTCCCACTGGTCCCAGTTACTCCCAGTGTTGGGATAAATGTTGGTTCCTCCTCACCTCTGATCCTGGATGTGTCAGAGTGCCTGGGAGTGGAGCTTCCTTTGGGTGTTGTGGGACTGGCTGTGGAGCTTGCACCCAAGGTCTGCTCTGGACATCAGCCCAGACAGACCAGAAGGAACTCTAGTCACTGGGCTGGTGGAGTTCCTGTGTGCCTAGTCCCACTGGTCCCAGTTACTCCCAGTGTTGGGACAGATGTTGTGTCCTCCCCACCTCTGATCCTGGGCGTGTTAGACCGATTGGGAGTGGAGCTTCCTCTGTGTGTTGTGGGACTGGCTGTGGAGCTTGAGCCCAAGGTACACTCAGGACACCAGCCCAGAGAGACTGGTCCTTGTTTTTTAACAGCTGAATAGTATTATATTGTGTAAATGAACTACATTTTCTGTATCCATTCTTCAGTTGAGGGATTTCTGGATTGATTTCAGTTTCTTGCTATTACAAATGAGGCTACTATGAACATATTGGAACACGTGTCCTTGTGGTATGGTGAGGATCTTTTGGTTATATGCCCAGAAGCAGTATAGCTGGATCTTCAGGTAGAACTCTTCCAGTTTTCTGAGGAACAGCCAGATTGATTTCCAGAACGGTAGTACCAGTTCGTACTTCCACCAGCTATGGAGGAGTGCTCCCCTTGCTCTGCATCCTTGCCAGCATGTGCTGTTCCTTGAGTTTTTTATCTTGGCTAGTCTGATTGGTATAAGGTGGAATCTCAGGGATATTTTGATTTTCATTTCCCTGATGACTAAGAATGTTGAACATTTATTTAAGTGCTTTTTGGCAATTCAACATTCCTCTGTTAAGAATTCTTTGTTTAGGTGTGCACTCCACTTTTAAATTGGGTTTTGTTTTGTTGCTTTTGTTTTTTGGGGGGTGATCTACCTTCTTGAGTTCTTTATATATTTTGGATATTAGCCCCAGAGGTCTAGGATAATGAATGGAAATATGCAGCTGCTGGGGATGGGGTGGGGTGGGTGTTAGAGGAGCCTCCAGAAAGTCCAAGAAAGCTGAGATGTGAAAGATGCCCAGGACTCAATGTGGGTGACCTTAGCTGCAGTGCCCAACAGTAGGGAGACAGAACCTGAAGAGTTCATGTCTAGTAGTTAGAAAAGGTCCCCAGTGGAGGGATGGGGATACCAACCCACCTTCAAACTTTTTGACTCAGAATTGTTCCATCTAAAATGAATGCAAGAACAAAAATGGAGCAGAGACTGAAGGAATGGTCGACCAGTGCCTGCCCAACTTGGGATCCATCCCATGGGCTGGCATCAAACCCTGGCACTATTACTGATTGCTATGTTGTGCTTCCAGACAGGAGCCTAGCAAGGCTGTCCTCTGAGAAGCTCTACCAGCAGCTGACTAAGACAGATGCAGATACTTACAGTCAACCATTGGATTGAGGTCAGGTATCCATATGGAAGAGTTAGGGGAAGGATTGAAGGAACTAAATGGGTAGAAACCCCACAGGAAGACCAGGATCATACTGCCCTTAACTGTTAAACACATTTTAAGTATCTGCTCAGTGCTTCCCTGGACTGGAAGAAGGAGTCTAATGAAGAGAAAGCCACACAGTGGAGTGCCATTTCTCTTGGAGACCTACATGAGGTTTAGCCCACAGGTGGGAACTTAATTGTAAGTCCTGTGTGTTCATTTGCTAATGCTGAGAGCTGTCCTCTGACGCTGCAGAACATCCTTTCACCTGTGTCTGGTTCAGCAGAACGTTCCTTCCCATGTTTGGCCCAGTAAAACACCATCCAACCAAACCGATTTTCCAAAGAATCCATAAGTTTCCACTTCTGTGGTGCACACTGCAAGCCTCAGTGCCTGGAGGCTGAGCTAAGATTATGGTACGTGTTCCAGGTCTCCAAGCAAGTTCCTATATAAAATAAACCAAAACGAAGTAAAATTCAAAAAGTGTTTATGCTTAAAAATGGCACAGAGTTATATTCCTTCCTTCCTCAAAATGTTTCTTGAGTTACCAAAAGTTTTTCTTTGCAAAATAATTGATGAAAACATTCCTTTGGATGGCAGGAGAACACATGGGGCGGGTGGTAACCCCTCTGCAGGATAGTAACCACCCTGTTCTTTTCTTCTTCTCCCACTTCCCCAGAGACAGGTCTCTGCTCATTGTAAGAGTTTTTTTTCTAAAGGTAAGTATCCTTTGGTCATGGTTTAACACAAAAACCTGAACATTCCTCTCAATTGAAATTATTTTTGGTCTAAAGATTTACCTTTTACTTCTTGGACACTTTCTTCAGCTACTGTTGGCTGAGCTGATCTTCTTTTTGGACACCCTCAGTAGGTTTCTGCTGCTAGGTCACTAAAACTCCTTATTAAGCTAGGCTGCCCAGCACTGCTACTGCACCCATGTTATCTGCATGGGAAAAACCCTCTTATCTGCATGTTTGCCTTGCTGACCTCATGAGACCTTGGGTGTTCTCTCTTTCAAGTATCCTCTGGGCCTGCTGCTGTTGCTACCCTTCCACCATGCCTAAGAACAAATGCTGTGGTGGTGATAAGGCTCTTATCTTGATTTTGGAACCTTTGGGTCACCAACTGCTCCTTAGACACCAGAGGCCCATGTGATGGGTTTGCTCTGAGGAGGTGACCTTTCTGGAAGTCATTTATCCTGTGCCCTCAGCCCAGTTCTCAGGCGTCTCCACCTGCTCCCCTACTACTGTGGGCCAGGCTGCAGGGTGGGGCAATCTCTCTCTCCTCACCTCCAGTTGCCCAGCTTCAAGGAGGAAGACTGTCCCACATACATGTCCTTCTTAGACTGTGGGGTAAAGAGGCAGTGCGCCCTCAACTGTAGGTCAGTGAGTATTCACATCTGGTAAGGAAAGACCCAGCTACTGCCTCTGCTTTGTGTTTCACATTTGGAGACCTTTATATAAGCCAAGAATGATGGATCGTGCTTGGGGTCCCAGTACTAGGGATGCTGAGACAGAAACATTATAGTTGGAAGTCAGTCTGAACTACATGGTGATAGTACGCCCAAACCACACCAATCTAAGTCAAGATGAGAGAAGACCCATTTAATTTCACAGGTATAAATAACAGTTAGAAAACCAAACCAAAGCAAAAACAGTCACCCATGTATCTATAATCTGACTCAGATTCTTTAATTTGTAAAAGATCCTTTTAGATTTCTTAGTGCTCCACATCCTGAGTTAGAATAGAGTTTATAGTCAGTGTCACACTTTGAAAGCTATCTCTGCATCTCTCTTGTACTGTGCTGAAGCTGAGATGAGGCAAGCAGGCCAGGAGGAGGGTGGAGGTGCTGAGTTCCTAGTCTGAGGCAGGTACTGGCAGTAGTTTTTCATGGTACAGTAGTTAGAGGTTCCACATCCTTCATATTATTCCCCTTTGGGTCAGTAGGCCTCATGTGTAGTCTCTTCCCCTTCAGAATCCAGAGAACCTTGGTCTTGGTCATGGCAGCAGCTTTTCATGGTGCAGTAGTCAGAGTGCCACACCCCTCATATTGGGTCTCCAGGCCTACTAGACCTAATATGTAGTCTCCCTTATTTCAGACTCTACAATACCTTGTGTTAAAGCATTGCTTCCTTTGATTAAGGACAATGGGGGTTTTGGCTTATAAGGAGAGCAGGTCACTGAGAAGTTTACCCAACTCAGGGATTCTTCTGAAAGGCTGGATTTTTGAGGAAGATGGCAGTTGAATGGGGGTGGCTCAGAAGCAGGTCTAGAGCCACGATGCTAAGGACTGAAAGGTATCTTCCCATCACAGGCTAGTTCTGCCCTGTGTTTGGCTTCAGAAAGTGCTGATGCTCTCCACTGTGACTGCTGCAGCCACAGTCGTGGTCCAAGGACTTCTGAGGGCAGGCTCTCCTCTAGCTGCAGGTGCAATACTGAGAGAATGAGGATGGCCGAGTAGGTGGTGAGGACACAAGGATCAACAGCCATGTCTGACCTAGGCATGGGATCTGCTATGACGTGTGGAAAGATGCAGGGGCTAAGGCATTGGGGTCTGTGGGCAGAAGAGCTGAGAGACAAGGAGGGAGAAGAGGAGAAGACAGGACAGGGGAGGGAAGAACAGAACAGTGCACATTACCCTGGATGTGGAATCTTACTGTACACTGCCATGCATGTTAGATAATATTCAATAATCCTCAGTGGCACACCCTGTGCCAGGAGGTCAGTAGCTGGGATTGTTAACATGTCAAGACAGTAGCTCAAATCAGTTCTTCATTGAGCATAGAGAGGGGCTGAGTGTTTAGAGCACAGAGTGGAGTCACACAGCTGCTGGAGATTATGTCTTTACTGAGGTGCATTACAGGGAACAATCCATCACCACAGACTTTATTTTTGAGATTGTTTTGGGGACAGGCTGGTGTCGGGCTTGGGATGGGCTGGGGATGGGCTGGGGACAGGCTGGGGATGGACTGGGGACGGGCTGGGGGCAAGTTAGGGATAAACTGGGGACAGGCAGGGGACAGGATAGACATGCTTTTGAACCCAAGGGTTATCAGAAGAGCTCTGGCTTGGAGACTCTGATGCATGCAGGTCAGGCTTTTCAGCTACTCGCCCTTTATGACTCTGTTAATCCAGGGCACATATGGGGAGATTCGGGTAAAGACTGCAGGGGGCTTTGCATCTCCACGTCCATAAGATACAATACCATGGGCCACCCCAGCACACAATAGAGGTCCTCCAGAGTCTCCCTGTATGTTAGAAAAAAATCAGACTATGAGCATAGATCACCTTCTCCCAACTACAGAGCCTCATAATAGCTAACTCCATGGGGTAGTAAGGGTTCTAGGTTCCCTTTGGGTTTTAAGTTAGGAATTTAATGACTCTTTTTTTTCCCTCTGGCTTTGTCCCAGTGTTGAGATTGTCTCCCTCTGCTCCCCTCATTTCTGTTCTGGGGCTTCATAGGAAGGTTTTACGGGAAGGGCTTCGGCATAGGCAGATGGGAACAAGAGGAATAATTTCAGTTCCCTAAGGGCTAGCAGCCTAAGAACACAGGCATCAGTCACTGCCATGGAGAGATGCTTGGCCTACTCCTTCCATTGACACTGTCACCTGATGTGGGGAAGAAGAGCAGGTGTGTACTCACCTTGTATGCTGATCTGATCTTTCTGGGACTACCCACGCAGACCTGGAAGTTATAGTCGTAGTGCCAATAGCCTTTACAGGCTTTTTTATCCATGATTCTCAGTTTCACCTCCCTCAGTGTATCTGAGGTAGGTTCTGTCACTCCAGTTCGTCCCCAGCCAGCTGCCCGGCACATCTTCCCAGGCTTGATAAAGTCAGGAGGACGAGGCAGGGGAATTACATCCACAGCAGGAGTTACCTTGGCTTTCTTTTGAAGCTGTTGAGGCAAGGAGAGGAGAGATGGTCAAACCAGAAAAGGATGCTTGGACAGGGGACCCATTGGGAATTCAGTATTGGGTTCTGAGGAAATGATTTGGATAAGAGAGAATCCAAAGGCCTGAGCCACAAGGAGAGTTAAGGATGAGAGACTTAAGCAGAGCAAGAAAAATAAGAGCACCTTCAGTAACATGATGTCATGGAGATTGGAATAGAAGTTGTATTTTGGGTGAACGATTTGTTTTTCTACTTTTATCTTCTGCTGTGTGGATTCTGTCTTGCTCACATCATGAGCTCCAAGGGTGACAGTGATTTCTCTATTGACAGAGAAAGAAACAGTGAAAAGGGCTGCTTATGAGGCGGAGAACTCCTTCCAAGGAGAGTGATTCTAGAGTCGTTCTTCTCTATTCCAGGGCAGAGGCCCTAGACAGACTTGATATGGAACTCCCAGGACCACAGCCTTCTGAGAAGGACAGGGCTCAGGGAAACACAGGACAGACAACTCTTCCTATACCCCACCACCAGCATTTGGATTGAACACATTGTTTTGTATTTGGTAGATAGGCACTCTACATTGACTTACACCCCAGCCTATGAGCTCTGGTGACACCAGCTCAAGACAAGAACTGTAGTTTTTGTCCCAACTAGAGCCCTGCTTAAAGGCCAGACCTCTGAAAATAGAGAAGACAATTAAAATGAGAGGCCTTGGGCTCCTTTTTTCCTCTCAGTATAAGGAGAGTAGCGCTCAGAGCCTTCCTCACACCTCTCATCCTCTGTGACCCTGGCTCCTGCATTTCCTCACAGGAAGAGAAGCCTCTTACCTTCCTTTACAGTGTGCAGCAGTCATCACAAATTGGCGGGTTATGAGAAACCCACCACAGCTGGCCTTGTACCCACTCTCAGTGCTGATCTCCAGATGGGCCATGTAAGGGCGGGAATGTGGTCTAGACTCAACACCACCAATGATTTCCTCTGGAACAAAGAATCCCAAATTCCTAGTTACAAAGGTTTAGGACACCCCAACACAGCAGTGGCACAGAAAATGGGGCTAAAGCTGAGAGACTGCTCCAAGCCAACCTCGCCTCTCATGGGGCCCAGGCTCCTCCACATGCCCTTTGGTCTATTTTTCTCACTAGTCCTCCCTGTCCACCATCATCCTTCATTCAAAACACAATGCCCATTCATGTTTCTGACTTTATACTTCATCAGAAATTTCTCCACACCCTCACCCCGTCTTCCTTAACACTAAGGGAAGGCCAGAGAAGAGCTGCCTATCAGACTAGAGAGTAATTTGATAAAGTGTTCTAAAGAGAAATTAGTTTTTCATTCTTCCTTGACCTAGAGATTTTCCCTGGACTATGTTAGTTTAAGATCCTGCCTCACGTTAGGGTTTCTGTTACCAAAGCTAAGAGAGTAAGATCAGTTGCTGAAAGCTCAGAAGTTAGGGAGATGAAGACAAAACTCACCAGCTCCAGCTCCAGAAAGTAAGAGAAATGCCATCAGGAATAGTAGGGCCAGCATTTTTTGTTGCTAATGGTGCAGCCTGGGGACAGATTCTGGTGTGTTCCTGTCCTGGTTCCTGCTTTTATAGCTCCAAAGTGGGCGAAAGGAAGGTCTGCAAACCACAGATCTGGCTTGGACAAGCTCTACTTTCCTTATCAGAAATTCTCATGACTCTGCTCTCTCTGATGGTGTTGAATCTGTGGCCAGATTCTGAGACTCCTGGATCCCAGGATAAGGTCATGACTATACCCTTCAAAACAGATCCTAGGAGGAAGGACAGGAACACAAAAGGAGAGGGATCTTGATCAGGGATCATGGAACTGTTTTTATAAGCATCCAGGTATTATTGTCAGCTTTGAGACCCATACTGCATATGCTGTAGCACAAACCCAGGCATCTGTAGTGAATGAACATATCAGGGAGAGGGAGTGCATTTTATTTACAAAACTGCTGGTGAGCTGATTTAGCCTGAAGGTCATTGTTTGTGTTGACCAGTGGGAGGGAATCTCATCTTTATTAAAATAAGTAAGAGATGAGAGAACGTCCTGTGAGGGATGAAGGTGTGGGGAGTGTGTGTTGAATACACAACATGTGAGGCATGACCAAGATAGTAATTAAGTCAGTGGTTCCCAACCTTCCTAATGGTGTGACACTTTAATACAGTTCTTTATGTGGTTGCTTACAGGCATAAAATTATTTCATTGGTACCTTGTAACTGTAATTTTGCTTTTACAGATTGTAATGTAAAAATCTGATATGTAGGATATTTGATATTCTACCCTAAAGGGGTTGTGATCTATAGGTTGAGAACAGCTGCTGTAAATGCATGTTCTGATTTAGTCATACTAGTAGTCCCTTTGATAGATGTTGCAATACACATTTAGGGAGAACTCATTGGACTTTCAGGATATTACAGAACAGGAAGATCATACATTTAATTTGTTAGTTTCTAAAACATATTCATTTCAATTCCAGTGGGATGAACAGAGAAAACACAATGGAATGTTTAAAGTTCCACAGGAGATCACAGGCTTGCTAGGTATACATGGAGAGTCTCCTTGCTTGAGACAATGTCGAATCTGTGCAGATCAGTATTGAGACTTGATGCTTTCATCTCTTCATGTGTCACTGGAAATAAAACATGGCTCGCAGTTACACAGGAAGGTACCGTTGATTACAAAGTTTATTCTTCCTTAATTGCTGACAATGTGAAATTCTGTGCATGTCTGAATAATTAACACAGTGTTATGTTTCTGGTCTGTTCTTTCTTAAGACTTTACCAACCCTGAGTATTGCTGTTTCCATTTTACAGATGAGGAAATTGAGTCTTGCCAAATGTCATAATCATTTAAATATCAGAATTTAGTCTCAAATCAGATATTGCCTGACTCCACTCCAATAACTTTTCTTTGTAGAAATCTGCTTCCCATGATTGCAAAGACAACATGAGAAGAAGCAATCACAAAGACCCCAAGAGGATCAGCTCACCTGTCCACAAGGTCATCAAGAACGACCTTAGACGAGATCCCATGTGTTGCACTGCTCCCAGATGCTTTTTCTTCTTGGTGGACCCTGTTGACTAGAGATCCTCACTGGAAGGAAGAAGAGAGGCTCTTTCCTGTTGTAAGTGATAAAAAGTCATAGTTGTATGTGTGAGATGACTTCTCCAGCATGCAGAGTAAACCTGCCACTTAAACAATGTCACCCATGGGTGTCATCAGTGCAAGAAAAGGCTTTGGGTGACCAAATATTTATAGCCAGGGATCATAGTGTACAATGGTTGGCTCACTGTGTCTAACTACTCAAGAACACAGTCAAAGAAAATGCTGGGTTTTAGGCATGATTTTTGGTCTAAATAAGAATGAAAACTTTTTTTTAAAGATGAAAGCAATTTATTGTGAAAATTAAAATAAAAGATATCATGCAGATTAATAAAGTAACTCAAACAAGTATTTGTTCAGACTCAAAGACTGTGTACCTCAGTGAACCATATAATTAGACTTGATGTTCTGGAATCGTGGAACTTTGCAGAAAAATTCTAAGTCTGGTAAAAAGAGGCATTGACTATCATAGGTAGCCTCAGCTAGTTTCCAGGCTTGGACCAGACAACTCAGACCTCTTTGCATGACAGAGGTGCCCTTGAGGACAGTTCTAACTCCAACTCTATCCTTCTATATTTCATGCCTTTTATTCCTCATAGGGCTATGTAGCTCTGAGGAATGACATGGATTGGAGAAAAAGCAGAGTGACATGGATTAGAGAAAAAACAATAGAGCTGATCTTTTTTTTTTTTTTTAATTACTTTGCACTGGATTTGACCCGATAATACTTTGTAATTCTTTTGTGAAGCTCTAGTTAGAGGACAGGCCTTGGAGAGGTCCACATACAGGGTCCCAAATGAACAGTTCCTTTTTTCAGTTCATGAGTATAGATATAGGAGAGACATAGTCACCAGTTGGCACATCCCCATAGTGGTTGGCCGATTCAGGAAATGACATTATGAGAGAAACTAGTGAAAAACATCACAACTGTTTCTATTTAACAAAGAGCAAACCAGGGACTTGTGTTACATGGCGTTATCCAGGGGTCAGTGCAAATAATGCACTATACAGACGAGGTGATTCCTGCTGTATCTCCATTCAGGAGATCTTGGAGTACTACAGTGCATTATTGTAACTTAACCAGATGGTGACTTGAGCCAAATTTGCTCTTGGTATAGTTTTGTTCTTGCTGCAAATGATACATGCCTGGCAGCTAATAATCTGGGAAATTCGTCGACATGCAACATTAGGTGTAGTAATGTCTATTTCAGGGACAGGATCAGGTCACACTGATGGTATCATTTTCATTGGGCTTGACTTATAGGAGGTAGCACTTACTGTAGACACCTTCGGTAGACACTCTTGCTTCAAAGTAGGAATAAGGACATTGACTTTATCGAAGTACCTATGATCAGTGATACTTCATAGGTCAAGTTATCTCTTCCTAAGTAAGGTTGGTGCATCTGGCTCATCCAGCTCTAAGGAAGAGGTTATTTCTTCTGTGGTTATTTGGATAGGAAGTTGGCTGAGAAAGAATGCTCACACAGGATGGCCCCTGTTATAGAATACAACTTGAAAGTGAATGTTTGGAATAATACAATTCCATTTGATGGTGCCCTGGAAGACAGTGATGCACAGAAGTTTAAATCCAAAATAAAACCATCTTTACACTTCTAGGAAAAGACCACTTAATCTATAACTGTGGTAACAAGTAGTAACCAAAATTATATTTATTGACTCCCTTTTCCTTTTGGACAAGTATAGATTCATGTTCAATTGTGGAAAATAACCAGAGCCATCTTGACCTCCATCTTGTCTAAAGACAATTTTTTAAACTTAAAAGGTTTGTTTTTAGAAATTTTGTGCAGGAGTATTGTATGCACAGCACTATCATGCACCCTCTCCCTCTGAAACTCTTTTCATACTCTATTTTGCATTGCCTTTTGGGGAATCCCACATAATGGGGGGGGGATGAATGGAGGCCTTCAGCTCTATTTTCACATCTATTTTTCACATTTTGTTTCCATATCTGTTCCGTTAGTCTATATTTTTTTTAATTAGGAATTGAGACCACTACTACTGGAGAGTTATCAATGAGCATGTTTTGTTGATTCCTGTTGTTCTGTTGTTTTGTTGTGTGCCCCACAACAAATGCCCTACTGCCTGTAACTAACTAGTTTAGCATTGTTTATTATTTCTTTTTTTTTTCTTGAGTGTGGTTGACCCCTTCAGATTAAATTTTTCCTTCTAGTGCCTTCTGTAAAGCTGGATTGGTAGACAGAAATCATAATGTGTTTTTCTTTCTCCATCAATTGTAATAGATCATTTTGCTGAGTGTAATAGTCTGGATTTGCATCTGTCGTCTCTTAGAGCTTGTAGAACATCTATCTAGGCCCTCTGGCTTTCAGAGTCTCCATTGAGAAGTCAATATTATTCTAATGGGTTGTTATCACCAAAAGTTCTTATACCATCTTCATTTTTAGTATATTTTTGTGGGGTATAAGAATCTGAGTTGACTCACAGACCATATGAAGCACAACAAGAAGGAAGACCAAAGTATTTTTGCTTCAGTCCTACTTAGGACTTAGGTAGAAGAAGGGAGGGACCTGGGAAGGAGAGAGGAGGGGGAGACATAAGGGGGAGCAGGATCAGGTGTGGGAGGAGAGGGAGATAAGTACAGAGGGTCAGAAAATTTGAATGGAGGTGTGTAGCAGTGGGGGACGGGGGACTGGGGATAGCCACAAGAAAGTCCCAGATGACAGGAAAGCAAGAATTTCCCAGGACCCAATGGGGATGATATTAGCTGAAATACCCAACAAAGGGGGAGATAGAATCTGCAGAGACCATATCCAGTGGAGAGACACAGCCCCTGTTGTGCCTCTCCCATCTCAAAAATTTTCATTCAGAATGGTTCCTGTCTAAAGAAAATGCAGGGACAAAGAGTAGAGCAGAGACTGAAGGAAAGGCCATCCAGAGACTGCCCCACCTAAGGATCCCTCCCATCTGCAGACACCAAACACAGACACTATTGCTGATACCAAGAGTCACTTGCTGACAAGAGCCTGGTATAGCTATCCCCTGAGAGACTCTGGCAGAGTCTGACCAATACAAATGTAGATGCTTGCAGCTAACCATTGGAGTCCAATGGAGGAGTTAGAGGAAGGACTTAAGGAGCTGAAGGGGATTGCAACCCCATAGGAAGAACAATAATATAAACTATCCACCCCCCACTCAGAGCTCCCAGGGACTAAACCACCAACCAAAGAGTACACATGGAGGGACCCATGGCTCCAGTTGCACATGCACCAGAGGATGGCCTTAGTTGGCATCAGTGGGAGGGGAAGCCTTTTGTCTTGTGGAAGCTTGATGCCCTAGCATAGGGGGATGCTAGAGCAGTGAGGCAGTAGTGGGTAGATGGGGGAGCACACTCAAAGAGGTAGAAGAGACAGGGGATGGGATAGGGGGCTTGCTGGGGGGGGGAATCAGGAAGGAAACAACATTTGGAGTGTAAATAAATAACCAATAAAAAAAGAATCTGAGTTGGCACTTGCACATAATTCATGTTTATTCTTTTCATAGACTCTCAGTCTAGACAGAATATTTGGGGCTTGGGGTGTTACCTCATGGGACTGATAGCCACAGAATTGTGGGGAGCTGAGGCCTGTGTCAGGAGCCTAGTAGGGTAAATGCCTTCTGTGCCTTGCAGGAACACCTGCTGGGTCTATGGGGTTTAAACCTAGCTCAACCAGATAATGGGCTGCCTTTCATGGTCCCATATCAAGGGATGACGCCCTGGCTGGGAATCTGGGTCTAGAGTAGAATGTCCTACCAGATCCAAGTCTGGTCTAGGCCCACAGCAATCCTGTGGAGTGGCTGGATCTGAGGTTAGAGGAGGGTTGTGAGATGGTGTCACATTTGCGGTAGGCTGGGGTCATGATGGTATGGGACAACTCACCTGAGTAGAGGAGCAATGTGATAGGAAACTGGAGGTGGGATGGGCTTAGATTTCTGGGAGAAGATCACTGGTCTCAGGGTAGCATTGTGCTAAGGAACCAGAGGTCAGACGTGGCAGACCAGGATATTGCCTGGTTGGGAGAACTCATCAGACAGACCTGGTGGAACCATATTGAACATATATCTTGATTAATCCCATTCCTACCATTGATTAAATACTAAGGGTGGCCTTCTGTGCCTGAGATGGGGCAGGTGACCTCCAAGGAGTTATTGGCTGTAAATGGTTTCTGGGAGAGGCATAATCAATGGATGTTTCCCATGCTCTAGTGCAGTGGTTCTCAACATGTGGGTCTCCACCCTTTTGTGGGTAGAATGACCCTTTCACAGGGTTGCATATCAGATACCCTGCATATCAGATGTTTACATTATGATTCACAACAGTAGCAAAATGAGTTATGAAGTAGCAGTGAAAATAATTTTATGGTTGGGGGTCACCATAACATGAGGAAATGGTATAAAGGGTTACAGGATTAGGAAGTTGATCACCCCTCCTATAGTGGATGGAGCCACACCAATGCACATATGGGAAGCACTAATTAGACTTGTGGGTTATAAGAAGAATGCCTTCTTGCTTTAAATGTCTCCGTCCAGTAATTAGCTATTAGTGTGATGTGTTTGCCCATGTTGTAACTCAGCCCTTCTCTCTTGAAGCTTTCAGCACCCTTTCTTTAGCCTATGGTTTTAGCATTTTGACCATAATACATCATGAATAATTTCTGTTCTGGTATTTTCTACTTGGTGTTCTGTGGACCTTCTTACCTGGGTGAGTATCTCTTTCTTTATATTTGGGAAAATTTCCCCTATGAGTTTATTGAGAATATTATCCATGCCTTTGACCTGGAGTTCTTCTCTGTCACCTATGTTATGAAGATAGAAAGGGCAGTTGTAAAAAAGTATATGGTGGGAGTTAGATGACAGGAAATGAAGAACACATAACTATAATGATTATAATGTATACATGTATGAACTTCTCAAAAGTAAAGCAGAA
>NW_022196915.1:42579197-42583199 GCF_008632895.1 Mastomys coucha
TAAAAAAGATTAAATAGGGGCTACAAAAGAACTAAACAAAGAGCTCTAAAGAGAAGAAATATAAATGTGTAGTAAGAAACGTTTTTAAAAGTCTTCACCATCCATAACCACTTGAGAAATCCAGATTAAAGTCACTCTAAGATTCACCTTACTCTGTAATTTTAATTTTTTTCAAACCTTATTTTTAATGATGATTTGTTGCACTAAATTTTTAACCCAATTTACCAAATAAGTCAATTCACAACTCAATTAATTGGTATATATGCTACTCACCTAGATTGGGCAGATCTACCACTACACTACTCTATTCCCATCTATTAGAGCCCATATGACTTGCAATATCTCCAAGCCACGTGCTTCAGCTCCATCTTCCTTCTACCTCATCCTCCTCATTCTCTCCAGTCTCCTCCTCTCCTCTATCTCCTCTCTTCCCTTCTCCCCCAAACTTTTCAGCTCCACCTTCCCTCCTGCTGCCCAATCATTGGCCTCAGCCTTTATTTGGAAAGTTAAGGTGGGGAGAAGGTTCACAAGGCACCTGTATGTGTGATTCGCTCCTCCTCTGCAGTGCTTTCTGGGAGAGAAGAATCAGCATCAAAATTCAAGACCAGGGCTATCCACGACAATGATTTTTTTAAATTTATTTTATTTTATTTTTATATTATTATTATTATTATTATTGTTGTTATTATTAATAACTTGGTTTTTTGAGACAGGGTTTCTCTGTGTAGCACTGGCTGTCCTGGATCTCACTCTGTAGACCAGTCTGGCCTCGAACTCAGAAATCTGCCTTCCTCTGCCTCCCAAGTGCTGGGATTAAAGGCATGCACCACCAATGCCTTATATTTTTTTAATTTATTTTTTACACTCCATATTCCATTCCCTGCCCACTCCATCCACCCTTAGACTGCTCCACATCCCATACCTCCTCCCCAACCCACCCCGTCTCCACATGGATGTCCCCACCCCCACCCTACCTGACCTCTAAACTCCCTGGGGCCTCTAGTCTCTTGAGGACTAGGTGCATCTTCTCTGACTGAACACAGACCTGGAAGTCCTCTACTGTATGTGTGTTGGGGGCCTCATACCAGCTAGGCCTCATATCATGCTGTATGTTTGGTGGGCTAGTGTTTGAGAGATCTTGGGGGTCCAGATTAATTGACACTGCTGGTCCTCCTACAGTATTGCCCTTCTCCTCAGCTTCTTTCAGCTTTCCCTAATTCAACAACAGGGGTGAGGTGCTTCTGTCCATTGGTTGGGTGCAAATATCTGCATCTGACTTTTTCAGCTGCTGGTTGAGTCTTTCAGAGAGGGCAATCATGATAGATCCCTTTTTGTGAGCACTCCATAGCCTCAGTAATAGTGTCAGGCCTTGGGAGCTCCCCTTGAGCTGAATCCCACTTTGGGCCTGTCACTGGATCTTCTTTTCCTCAGGCTCCTCTTCATTTCCATCCCTCTCTGCCCCACTACCCATAACCCATGTATTCTCTCTCCCAGGTCCCTCCCTCCCTCCCTCCCCACTCATGATTATTTTCTTCTCTCTCCTAAGTGGAACTGAGGTGTCCTCACTTGGGCACTTCAGCTTGTTGAACTTTTTGAGTTCTGTGGACTGTATTTTGGGTATTCTGTACTCTTTTCTTCTTTTGATTAATATCCACTTATTAGTGAGTATATACCATGCACAATTTTTAAAAGACATGGAAAGAACAACTCTCAAATTCATCTGGAAAGGCAAAATCCCAGAATAGTGAAAACAACTCTTAACAATAAAAGAACAGCTCGGGGAATCACCATCCCTGACCTCAAGCTTTACTACAGAGCAATAGTGATAAAAACTACATAGCATTGGTATAGAGACAGACATGTTGATCAATGGAATAGAATTGAAGACCTAGAAATAAAACCACACACTTACAGTCACTTGATCTTTGACAAAGACTCCAGAAGTATACAATGGAAAAAAGAAAGCATCTTCAATAAATGGTGCTGATCTAACTGGATGTCTGTATGTAGAAGAATGAAAATAGACCCATATTTGTCACTTTATACAAAGCTCAAGTCCAAGTGGATCAAGGACCTCAACATAAAACCAGATACACTGAATATAATAGAAGAGAAAGTGGGAAAGAGCCTTGAACTCATTGGCACAGGGGGAAATTTCCTAAACAGAACTCCAATGGCTCATGCTCTAAGATCAAGAATTGATAAATGAGACCTCATGGAACTGGAAAGCTTCTGTAAGGCAAAGGACATAGTCAATAAGACAAATCAACAACCTACAGATTGGGAAAAAAAAATCTTCACTAACTCCACATCCGATAGAGGGCTAATATCCAAAATATATAAAGAACTCAAGAAGCTGACCATCAAAAAACCAAAAAACCCAATAAAAAATGGGGTATAGAACTAAACTGAGAATTCCTAACTGAGGAATTTCAAATGGCTGAGAAACACCTTAAAGAAATGTTCAAAGTCCTTAGTGATCAGAGAAATGCAAATCAAAACGACCCTTAGATTCCACTTTATTCCAATCAGAATGGCTAAGATCAAAACCTCAGGTGACAACACATGTTGGAGAGGATATGGAGAAAGAGGAACACTCTTCCATTGCTGGTGGGATTGCAAACTGGTACAACCACGCTGGAAACCAATCTGGAGGTTCCTCAGAAAATTGGAAGTAGATCTACCTGAAGACCCAGCTACACCATTCTTGGGAATATACCCAAAAGATGCCACACCATGCCACAGGGGCACATGTTCCATTATGTTCATAGCGGCCTTATTTGTAATAGCCAGAAGTTGGAAACAACCTAGTTGTCCCATGACAAAAGAATGGATACAGAAAATGTGGTTGATTTACACAATGGAATACTACTCAGCTATTAAGAATGAAGACATCCTGAGTTTTGCAGGCAAATGGATGGAACTAGAAATTATCATCCTGAGTGAGGTAACTCAGACCTAAAAGGACATGAATGATGATTCTTAAATACCTTAACCTCCCTTGTAGCCCACTACCCACCAGAGGTAGTGGGAAAGAGAGGATATGGGGGAAGTGGACCTGTTTAGAAAGCTTCTTTGGAGCAATTCCTCTTGGTGTTGTCTGGAAATCAGCAGTTCAGTTCACTGGTTAGTAGACAGTGGCAGCTCAATCCACTTGCAAACACTTCACGGATACACCAACAGTCCAGTTTCATAGAGTCAGGTTAGCAACAGTGGTGACATGATCTAGTGGAGACAGCCAGGCCTCAGTCTTGGCTTGAGTCAGCAGGAGGAACTCAGAGGGACACCAGAAGTTCTTGGCTGTGCCTCTCTTAGGGAAACTAAGATCATCGAAGATGTGAGACCCACAAGCATTGCACAGCTAGCTGTACCATCAAGCCAAGCTCTGTCCCTGTCATTCCATGGAATCCTGTTTATACCCTCCAAATATCATGTGTCTTCCATGTGCCTTGCCTCAGCATGTGTCTTATATCAGTACGCAGCACCCCCAAGTCTGAGGAAGCAGCAAGGTGGTCTGCTATACACTACTGAAGGTTTTTTTTTGGTACATTTCTCTCTATGGCGTCCTGACAAATGCAGCTCAATTGTACACTATAAGGCAGACCAATGCATACATGTTGTTAGCAAAGAATCCTTCATCACATCCTTTCATGTGCTTGCCTTAGCAGAACATCTTTCACCTGTGTCTGCTTCAGCGAAATGTTTCTTCACAAGTCTGTCTGAGCCTTTTACACCTGGGTACGCTTTCATGCCTTTGCCCCAGCAAAACACCATCCAGCTGGCTTTCCAAAGAACCCTTACATTTCTACTTCATTACTCCAGTATAATGGACATCATCAAGAATATGAACAATAAATGCTCGTGTAGATGTAGGGAGAAAGGAAACCTTTACATTGTTCTTTGGAATGTAAACTAGTTGCAGCTACATTGGAAATCAATCTGGAAATTTCTCAAAATACACTACCACCACCACCACCACCACCAGCACCGCCACCACCACCG
>NW_022196915.1:42584868-42628922 GCF_008632895.1 Mastomys coucha
ATGAACATGAGAGAGATACTTGTGAGGAGAGCCTAGGGTGTCCAGGGATGTTAGGGAGGTGGGAGGGGTTGAGGATGTTCACTATGCATGGAGTACATGTGAAAGTTTTGTGTGTGTGTGTGTGTGTGTGTGTGTGTGTGTGTGTGTGTTTAAAAGGTATCAGGCTGCCCCCATGACTAGGTGCATAAGGTGACTAAGACAGTAGTTATTACCTTTTCCTATTCAGTGGATTGTTCATGACTCTAAGCTCACACCAGGGCTCTGAGCCAAGATACACTATATGAGAGGTGCTGACCTGGCCCTGCTACACAGGAAGTGAGTCTACATACTGGTCTGGGCATTCAACATTTTGGTCTCTTTCTAAAGTTTCTGATCTGCATACTGGGGCTGTCCTGTGTCATCTCCTGAGTCCCTTTCGACAAGGTGAAGAGAGGTGGCTACAGTTCTAAGATGAAATGACAGCTTGGTAGAAAGGCCTTGCTGGAACTAGATCAGGGGACCTGGGGGAAGACTCAGAGAACAGTGGACTTTCCTGGACAGTAGACACTCCTTAGAGGAATTAAGAGATTGGTAGGTAAAAGCTTTTGATTTTTCACCCCCAGTAGCCTGTTAAATGTGAAGAAGAATTTAGAAAGAAAGAAGGCACCCTTGTCAGACAAAGGCAAGACTTTCCAGGACTGACAGTACTGGCCTTTGTATGTGGTGTTAGGACAGGGTCAGTGAATAGGTATGGTGTCCAAGCTTTATGAGAGTATCTGAAGAGAGAAACAAACTAAGAGAGTGTGAAGAAGAAGGTGATGTATAAAAATGTCTTAAGCTCTGCACTCATGGAACAGAGTGATGCCATCTCTTTCCTGCAAACATATTTCTTTATTAAGATTCAGATAGCCACACCCCAGGATGCTGGACCCTGGCCCAGACACAGGTTTTGTATTCTAGGGTTGTTGCAGGAGTTTCATTGTTTTCTGAATCCAAGGTATAAAGCTGGAAATTCTGGTGAATACCCGAGGAGGTGTCCCAGTACAAAGGCTGTAACTGACGATGCCCTGGGCCACTCCATTACACACAAAGGGTCCTCCAGAGTCACCCTGTGGATAGAAAAAGCTTTAGTAAACACCCTCTTATCACCTCTTTCCAGACCCACTTTTTCCCTGTTCTCTGTTCCCACTAAGGACTGGGTTTTCAGATGGGAAATATTAGTGCCCCCATTGATCTTGATTCTGAACGGGATGGTGTAGGGAGTCTGTGACTCACTGACTAGAGTGTCTCTGCCTGGTTGTGTTCCTCCTTTAGGTTAACTAGACTTAGCTCTTCTACTTTTCCATGGTGAAAGGACAAAAAAATTGGCCGAGGGAAAATGCCAGATCCCCATATATTGTTCCCTTTATATCCTCTAGGCTAACTGTGGCTGTAGAGCTAGAGAAAGCCTGGCTGTGTGTCGACAGTATCCCTCTGTCCCTGGGAAAGCATTAGAAGATGTTTATGTCCTTACCCGAGCAGTAGCTTTCTTCTCATTGGGATTTCCCACACAGAGCTGGATGGAGTTGTTGTAGGTTTTGGACATGCTGTGGCACATCTGGCCTGTTTGAACTTCTAGATTCACTTCTTGAAGTGTTTTAGACAAAGTGCAATTGGCCAAGTTTCCCCAACCTGCTACTGTGCACACCTGCCCAGGTTTCACCCAGTCCTGGCTCTTCGGAAGGGCAATAGTCTTCACGGTACTGCTGAGTTGAGCTTTGTGTTCCAGCTGGTCAGAAAGATGAAGAATAAAAAGATAAGGTTCAGGTCTGGCACTCTCAGCAAGCTTAAACCAGAGATGAGGCTGCTGTATCTTTTCTCTGCACCTCCCGGCCCGCCGGCCCACTCTAGCCCCATTCTATTGCCCTGGGACCAATATGTCAGCCACCTAGAAGAGAAAACAGGACTGATACACTAGTGATCTATGGGAATAAACCAGAGATCAATAAAAGAGTACCTTGAGGAGCATGATGTCATTAACCAGTGTTACACTATTAAAGTCCTTGTGAGGTTTGGCTTCACGCACAGGAATGAGCTGGGTGTTTTTCTGTTTCTTGATATTGTGAGCACCTAAGGTTACATTTATATTGCTGTGAAAAGAAGACGGGTTAAGTACAACACAGGAGCAATGAAGCAGTCCCTGAAAGGCAGGTTGAGGGCTCAGCTTAAGGTAGAGCTTGGCTGAGTCAAATAGCAAGAAATATATGGGGGAGTTGTTCCTTAGGTCTTCAGTAACTGCCCAGTCATTCAGACCCCACTGACACTACTATCTGGTCCTGAGTTTCACAACCACTTTAGGTCCAATAGAATAAAGTTAGGTTGATCTTCACCTTTGGCTCTACGTGTTTAGGGGGAGCTGGGATCTGTTGTTATTTGGTCAGTCACAACCATCGAAGACCTACTTGCTTCTCCTTACCTTCCATTACAGTGAGCTGCTGTCATTACGATGTCTTTTTCCACCAAGAAACCACCACAGCGTTTGACGACTAATTTGCTATCATAAAAATTTATGAATGCCATGTAGGGCCGGGAGTGGGGTTTAGACTCTGTACCCCATAAGATTTTCCCTGAAAAAGAAAGCTTATTCTGAATCTTTGTGCTCATGGAAATTGTGCAACAATCCTGGAGGCTGGTAAGGGCTATCTCATGCTTGGACTTGGTGGATAGAGAGCAGATCCTTTTGTAGGGGCTGTCACACAACGAGCAAGGGTACCTGGATGCTGCAAGGGGTTACACAGAGCCTGCTGCATGACATCACTTTCCCTTGGTTTTCAATTTCTTGTAGTCATGGGGGTGCCAAGACTTTTCCTTGAATCAAATTAAACCTCATGGACACATTAAGGAAGAATTTAGCACACATTGTCCAGCAGATCTAGGACACACTCCAAGCAACTACAGTTGTTCCTGTGTCTCGCGATTCACCCGGTGTTCTGCTCACTTAAGCACTGGGTTCTGCCTGAAGTAAGCATGGTGCACTACTGAGGTAGAAAACTGGCTGCTTTTCCTCTATTCTGATTCATGATATATAGTACTCTACTTAGAGATGGGATTGTTGTATAAACACTGAAAAGCTCTCAAATGTGCTAAGTGAGTAGCTGGAAGGAGAGCTCCTACTGTAGTCTGAACTTCAGCATAGACTTATCTTCCTAAGGCATTGAAATAGCCTTCAGGATGAAGAAGGGAGGACACAGGACTAGTAGGGATCATTGAGAGGAGGGGAAATGGGTTGGAGGATTCTATGTCTGCCTGTTTCCATCAAGCTGTGGAGCAGAAATGAAGCCACACTTTGCTGGCTCTGTTAGATTGTGGGCAACTCTGATGGTAGACCTGTATGGTTCCAAAGAACAGAGACAAGATCGAGGTGACACCTGGAAACCTGACTAGAATTCTTCTAGTCTTAATCCAGGTGGCAGCATCTGGATGAAGCTGCTCACTCTTAGGTTTGTGCAACTGGAACTTCCAGCTGTCGTTTTCAACTGCAGCTTTAGTAGGGTCCTATGATGTTTTTATAATTTGTCACTTTTGGGTGACTGAGGTCTCACTCACCGAGTGCCACTGCAAGTAGTTCATTGTGACTTTGGTACCCTATTTATCTGGTGCTAGAGCTGGGTCTCAGCTAATGTCTCTGATGAACCAAGTCGGGAGTAGGTCTTACATACAGCCTGACTAGGCACCATGCAAGTGTCAGTGCTGGAAGCCACATGCCACACTTCTAGGGATGCGGATGGTTGCTTACCTCCTTCAGCATCGACTGATAGCACAGCCACCAGGAAGACCAGGAGCAGGCCCATCCTCTTCAGGGTCCGACCAGGTCTCAATTGGTCACTTTGTTACTTCTCACAACTTTTAAAGCATCAGGTGAGGAAAGAGGCCCAGAGTCAGAGACCTCTAATTTCCTGTGTGATATTTAAGATCCGAGTTCTTGCCACATGTGTGTGGTGAATGTACAGGAAGCACACTGTCGTCAGTTACTGGTGAGCATGACCACCTTCCCCACAGGAATGTTGGTTATTTGAGAAGGACAGAAGAGCCTACTGAGGCCTTCCACACTAGGCAGAGGGCAGGTCCCCTCTCCTGTCAATGCTTAGGGAACTGCAGTAGGATGCCTCTGTGTCTTGAGTTTGTGATCAGGGAAACGTCTCCTTTAAAAAATAACATCTCTACATCCCATACTACTCTCTATGAGGAGTTTGTTGTTGTTGTTGTTATTTTGCACAAGGACTTTTGGTCTCTGATTTAAGCTGGGTCATCTATTAACACCCTGAGGGCTTTGAACACTTTGGGGGATGGACTGAAGGGTAAAGATTTAGGATGAAATGCTATTGGGATATTGATGACAGGAGGTAAGAAAATGACTCAATGGGGAGCTTTAGAGGAAGAATTTGACACACAAACGCTCAAGGTCTCATGTTATAAAGACACTGATGTCCACATCATGTTGACATCTCATAGGTTCAAATATTTTATCACCAAAGTAGTCAGTGGCACAAAAGCAGAGACAAAGAGCAGAAAGAAAGCTGTGCTGTTGGTGCCGAGTCTCGGGCATTTGCCGTGTGTTCCCCACTGTCAAGGCAATCTGGTCTACAGGGAAGACCACGTGTGATGCAGGCAAAGCTCTTTACTGCTCACTTCTCTGTCTCCGCTGAGCAATCAGCTGTCTCGTAGTTCTGTATATGCAGGTGCCTGGTCGATGTCAGCTTTTGAATGTAAAACTCAAGTGCTCAATTTCTTCTTAGAATGCCAGAGTCAATCTGACACAGAGACTGCTGTTCCCCGCAATCTTGTCATTTAGTATAGACACGAGGAGACTGCTGAGGCAAGCTGTGCGTGGTTCTCAGGCTGACTTTGCATCACCAAAGGTTGAATACCCAGATACATTCTCATTTGCATTGCCCTCCCAGGGGATGCTATAGGGATTATTATCTTATTACTCTGCTAATTACTTCTATCCTCTTCCCGTCAACTTGCAAATGATGAACACATTCAGTAGTGGTGGAGTAATTATTAAATATCTGTGTGATTCCATATATCTGCTAAACAAAATCCCTAAGGCTATGCACCAAGAAAATTAAAGACGCCAGATTACGATGTTACCCCCACAAGTCCTGATTATCATGTGCAGTCCTGAGCCTGCACTGTCACAATTTCCACTTCTGATTTCTTATATCTTGATAGTACTATCACATTTTCCTGGTAGTTAAACATCTTTTGAGTTACTGGGACAAGCTCTTGAGCTAGCTTGCTGCCTCGCACATGACTCACAGCCCCATATCTTAGGGCTTCCTGGGAACCAGCTCACACTGTCAAGCAGCCACAGTGTGAGTGCCCCTCCTGCTCCCTGTAGCCCAGCTAAGAATTTACTGTTGTTCTGAGCAAGGGCTGGGGAGTCTGTGCATGAGCGTGGACACCGTGTAGGGAAGGAAGTTTGTTTGCTCCTGTGAAGATTTCACTGATAAATGCATAACTGCCTTAGGATTTTGTGAGTAGGAAGAAGGGAAACAAATGGGGCTGACCTTTTAATGGGACAGTGTGTGTAGATCTACAAAGAGGTCTAGAAGGTAATGACAGAAGGGCCAGGAAAGATGCATGAAAGCAATGGGTGAAAAGTTCTCATGGTTGATGCAATAAAGCATCACTGAGGTCCTCCTGTGGATCTCTTGGACTGTATGTAGGATAAACTCAGACAAGGTCCAGACCATGCAAGCTCATTCTCCTTGTGTCTTAGCTCACTCTCTCTTTTCCTGCCCAGCCCTCTCTGGTCTGTGTCATCCACGACTTCTCTTTCTGTGTTAAGATCACAGAGGAGCAAGGGGCTCCTGCTAGGCTCCTGCTAGGTAGGCTTCTGATAGCTACACTTGGAACCTCTCTTTCTAGGCCTGGAAAGCTGAAAGTCCAAAGGGAAATTAGCCCTTGGCAGTACTTTACCTGAACAGGGGATGGCGCTGCCCGCAGTCTCTAGGCAACATCTTATTCCATTAAAGAGCTGATACTTTTGTATTCTCAGTCTGTTTAATTTTTTTTTTTTGAAAAAATTATCACCACTGTTGCAAAAAGTAGAAAACACAAGTTTGATGATTATAGCTGTTCTCACTAGTAAACCGCAGTGGCACAGTCTTCTACAGACATCAAACAACACTCTTCTTAGACGTTTTTCATCTTTGTGTATGGAAGCATGGACCCTGTATGATAATGCTGTCCCATTGCTCCTTCTGTCTGACTCTGTCTGTGTCTCCATGGATCTGTGGGAGACTTACACAAACACTAGCATCCCAAGATTGATGCTGCCTCATGCCTCATACATGGTCATTGTTCTATTGGTCAACCAGACCTTATTAGATAGTAGGGAAGCCTATGTATATTCAGGACTATGGTGGGGCCTAGAAAATGAGGAAAGTGTAAAAACCAGAGAGAGCTGGGGAAGGGTGGGGTGATGACACAAAAGCCCGAATTCATCATTCTTATCTGGACCCCTAGGATGAATCTTCCAGGAGGGAGTTTGCTTACTCAGTCTCCCGAGTGCAATAAGGCAGACTACAGGGGTTGGGTTGCCACAATTTTGGATGTTTTGGAAGAAAATCAAGAGAAGCAAGGTTGTTGTTGTTGTTGTTGTTTGTAAGTTCTCAGATGTAACTGAGAAAAGCCTAAAGCCTTGCACAGGCCTCTCTTCTTGTTTCCAAGGAATATGTGGTTCCACGTTGAGTGTTTGCCACGTTTGCCACAGGTGTCTTCGAACTCTGCTCAGGCAGACGAAATGTGGAAAGTTATGCTGCTTTTTCCCTATGCCGCCATCTGGTGATGGGCTTTTGAGAAGCGCTGATGCACTACTTGGGGTGGGAGATGAAACCTAGGATGAGGTCCTCAGACTGGATGAGAAATGAGGCAGACTGAGGCAGAAGAGTCAGGGGTCCCCAAGCTCCTGGAAGTCCACAGGGAGTCAGGAATGCATGGGAGGGCTACAGTGGGGGGGGGGCTCTAGCTTAGCTCAGGTTGGGGGGGGGGCTCTAGCTTAGTTCAGGGTGAATGTTTAGGAGCGTGGAGGAGCCTTCTGTGGGAGACTTAGGTGGCAGCTCTGGATGAGAAGGCTTCCTCCCACTGGTCCTTGTGGACCAGAGATTAAATAAATACCTTTTGTAGGAAGGAATGTCTGGGAAGGAAAGCTCATTGGCTAAACCCTCAGAGCCTATCTAGATACTTCATTAGCAGGTAGGTTTTCAAAGGAGAAGAAATAAGTCAGTTTTATATGAGATATCCTCTTCAGATACATATTAAATGTGAGGAAAAATCATGAAAAATATTTAACTGGAGGAGCATTGGCTAAGAGTGCAGATGCAGACCAGGGACCAATCGTGTTCCTGCATTCACTCCACAAGGTGCTGTGTGCTCATTTCCTTTCTGGGCCTTCCATTTACAGAGTGATGGTGAGTGTCTATTGGTGCCTTACCGTTTGCTTTTGTAAGTCACGAATATTTTCATTAAACAAAAATGGAGTCAGAAGGGAGGGGGGATGGGATAGGGGGTTTCCAGAGGGGAAACCAGGAAAGGAGATAACATTTGAAATGTAAATAAAGAAAATATCCGATAAAAGAAAACAATATGAAAAAAAATGGATCAGCAGGTGGTAGCTCACACCTTTAGCTCCCAGCACTCCGGAGGCAGAGGCAGGTGGATTTCTGAGTTGGAGGCCAGCGTGGTCTACAGAGTGAGTTCCAGGACAGCCAGGGCTACACAGAGAAACCCTGTCTCGAAAAACCTAAACCCAAACCCAAACCAAGGAAGCCACAGCAAATACTCATGGTTTTCTCTGATTCAGAGATACCTATGGGGTAGGTATCTTGATTCAGTTTTCTCATTCCAACCATGCAGGCAGTTCCACAGTTTGAATGCTTGGACATGATGGAATCTGAGTGGCAAGTTACTGGGCTAGCAGGACAATCCTGTAGATACCACGGGACGGGAAGGCCTGGAGAGCTGTGATCTGGGGCCTGGGAATCCAACAGTCTTCTGGAGCTGCTTGGTAAGAGAATCCTCAGTACCATGTGCTCAAACCCTCTGTGGTAAGGATACACCAGTAAACAGTGTCTGTGGTAAAACTGAACGTAAAGTTTGACTGGAGTCCAATCTATTGGCATCCGAGGGGAAGAAGGGTGTGTTTTGAAGAGACTTGCAGTTTTCCCTATTATAGAATGGAATGAGCACGTGACAATATTTTAGTTTTCTAAAACAAAAGAAACATGGTATCGTATTTTAACAAAATACATGCAAGGTCTATAATACTTGTATATTTATATAACAAAACAAATATGCAACAAAACATACATTTTTCATTTCTTTTTGGTTTTTCGAGACAGGGTTTCTCTGTGTAGCCCTGGCTGTCCTGGAACTCACTCTGTAGACCATGCTGGCCTCAAACTCAGAAATCCACCTGCCTCTGCCTCCCAAGTGCTGGGATTAAAGGCATGCACCACCACCACCCAGCCAAAACATACATTTTTAATTTAGACAAGAAAGGAAATAAATTGCCTCATCATTGTAGAGAAAACTAAAATTTATATTTTTTACATGTCAATAATTCAATTTGTCCTATAATTAATTGCTTAGTGTCACAGAAAGCTACTAATTATTTTTAACAATTGTATTTATTTACATATAAAAAGGGAATAGTATAGAAAAATATAAACTTTCAAAATAAATTCCTTTTAGAAATATTTACATTGGAGTAGTAACATGTACATGCATAGTTATTTATTATATATTCTGATACTGTTTTTCATTGTCTATTTTGTTCAGCTTGAGAGTTAAGTGTCTGTATATATGATATCTCTAATAGTAGGGAAATGTTATAGTTTATTTTGAC
This sequence comes from Mastomys coucha, assembly GCF_008632895.1. NCBI lineage: Eukaryota > Metazoa > Chordata > Mammalia > Rodentia > Muridae > Mastomys > Mastomys coucha. Next base: position 42,593,741 of record NW_022196915.1, read on the forward strand.
TTTCTAAGCCTGTCAATTGTTCAGCATGGAGTTTTATTTTATGATTGCATCATTAGAAATGGGCACTGAGCATGTGGCCTTGGGTGGGTGGGAGGAGAGGTGCGAAAGGACTGCTCTGAAGCTGGGAGAGGAGCTGGGCTGTCGTCTTGACTTCTGCAGTCCTTTCTCCGTCTTTACACCCTGCTCGTTTCAGATGCTCAAGTGGGTCATATTTCAATTTGTTTTAGGCCAGGCCCTTTGCACTGTGTTCCAGCTCCCCCTGAGGAAACCCTTTCCTGCCTGAGTACCACAATGTGTTGAAGGGGCTGCACTTTCAAGTACCACAGTATTTCAACACACAAGTAGAGTAAGAAGAGCTAACAGAAAATGGGATAGTTACAGTCTAAACTACAAAATTCAAATTACAATAGCTGAGACAGCAGGGTACTGGCAAAGGAAGAGATAGACAGGTCAAGAGAACAGGATAAAGACACTTTAATAGCCCCAGAAAAATATAGTCAATGAGTTGTGAGGAACTCAGCCCCAGTCGACACCACAGCTCTTGCATCTATGGCTCAGGGAACGTCATGGAAGAGGGGCTGGAAAGATTGTAAGAGCCAGAGCACCAGGAAGTCTGCTGTGAAGGAGTCTCTCCTAGAAATGTCTAAATAAGCAAGACCAGAGCAGACACATCGATGGACATGTTAGCATGAAAGTGGGGGGAACTTCTGCTGGGTCTGATTCCCAGACAAGAACTAGAAGCAACCCCAGGCTCCTGAGAGATACAGAACTAGAGATAAAAGCCATTATCCCTGGCTCCCTGGCTCTCTGTGGGTCCTGGGCTTAGAGTTCTCTGTAAGTAGGCACTTCATGGCTGTTTACCCATAGGTGACATGGTAATAAGTGTGACTATGCCTGGAGTATAGGAGGCCAGATTGAGTCATTTTCATTTTCTGCTCAGATGTAACTGCTTCTTAAATAGTGACTGATCCTACTGATGCTGCTTAGAACAGTATTCTACAAAGCTTTTACTTGCTAAAATGGTTTTGCAAAATGTCATACCGGGTCATAATGTATCCATAGGGGCTTTATTTTTATTTTTTTGAGATTATAGTTTAATTACAATATTTCTCCCTTCCCTTTCCTCCCTCTAAACCCTCCTATATACCCCTCCCTGCTTTCCTTCAAATTCATGGTCTTTAAAAAACTAATTGTTATTATATTTGTATATGTATTTGTATATACACATATATTTTAAAATATAACCTGATGAATCCATATAATGTTGCTTGTATGTATGTTTTCAGGACGGACCATTTGGCACTGGACAATCAACTAGTGTGTTCTTTCCTGGGTCAAGCCCCCTCTCCTGCCCTCAGCTTTCCTCAGTTGCCTAGAGTCCTTTGTGTAGGGGTTAGGCCTCCTGGGTTTTTCCTTGTCCAGTTTGGCATGTCCGTTGGTGGTGTCAGCCTTGTTCGCTCTGCATTTGGGCAGTCATGTTGATGAAACTTTATGTATAGCTTCTACTGTTACCAGGAGACACAACCTCACATCAAACTCCCTGGTTTTCTGGCTCTTACAAACTTTCTCTCTCCTCTTCTACAATGTTCCCTGAACCTTAGGTACAGGAATGTTTCATAGATGTTTCCGCTCGAACTGGCCTCCACAATGCTCCATATTGATTGGTTGTGGTTTTTCTGTAGTGGTCTCTGTTACAAAGCACAGTTCCTGTGGTGAAGGGAGATGACTACACGTATCAAGCTAGACTCACCCTGGCTTTTGGGGTGAGCATTGTCAGCTCAAGTGACATCACTTAGTATTATTTTCCCTCCTCCCTCCCTCTTCTTCTATACTGACCCCCTTCACTTCCCAGTAAAGCCCTCCTCCATTTTCACATTTTCCTTGTATTGGCTTTTCACCTAAGCTTTGTCACAAGGGGCTCTAAGAACAGAGTCCAAGGCTCTGTGAGTGTAGACTGGATCACTCCAACAGCAGGTTAGTGAGCATTTGCTATTCTTCCCACTGCATCTTCAGAGCCAACACTACCATGGAAACTGGCTGCTTCTCACAACCATTTGTGACTTGACAGAGAGAGGGCACAGCATTTTTAGCATCCTCTTACACAAAGGGCAGACGACAGTTGAAACTGGTGAATGGCTGGCTAGTACGCACCTTTTGAACTTGGATGGATGCCCAGGACCCTGCTTAGAATCCTGCTTAGAATCCTCTTTGCTGGGATATAAGATAGGCTAGCATCTGAGGAATACCCTGGCTGTCATCATGTTACAACAGACGGTTAATAAAGGCTTTGAAACTCTCACCTGGGGGTGTGAGAGACTCAGTGGGAACAGGTGCTAGTGTAGAGTGGTCTCCCAGGCCCTCAGGCCCTTCAGATCTGCTTGCTACATTGAGCACATGTATTTGGTCACGACAAGAGCACAACATTGTACATCTGGACCTTCAATCATATTTTCCTTCAGAAGGGGATTCCTTCACAGCCTAGACCTACCTATGTTAGTGGGTTAGGACCCCAAGTGAGACTTTAAGTCCTGAGCATAAGTGTGTGGTGTACGTGTGTGTGTGTGTGTAGTGGTGTGCTAAAGAACATGGAAAGACCAGGGAGAGTGATGATGTAGTTAGGGCCTGCAGGATCTCATGGGGATAGGCATCAGGACTGTAGGGAGTTGTAGAAACCTTTCTAAATAGAAATCTGGTCTGAACGCTGCCTTGGAAGTGCTGACAGAACAGGAAGACACACAAAGAGGTGGGGGGTTCCCTTGGGTTTCTTTATTATAGGATCTGGGATTGGGCAGTGTTCTGGGGCTCCAAGTAAATGTCACAGGACAAATGGGGTATAGGGGACATTTTTGCTGCTCTCTTCTGAGTTGTCTCCATTTGCCAGTACAACCACTTAATATTGAGACTGTCATCCTTAAGAAACTGCAAATAGCTGGGCGGTGGTGGTGCACGCTTTAATTCCAGCACTTGGGAGGCAGAGGCAGGTGGATTTCTGAGTTCAAGGCCAGCCTGGTCTACAGAGTGAGTTCCAGGACAGCCAGGGCTATACAGAGAAACTCTGTCTTGAAAAACTAAAAAAAAAAAAAAAAAAAAAAAAAAAAAAAAAAAAAAAAAAAAAAAAAAAAATTACCAGAGAATGATTGGGTGATGCTAGAGATAAGCTATTGGCTACAGTTTTGTTGACAATGGCCTACACTGAGTATTAAATAAATGGCCTTTTGACAGGAGTTACATGTAAAACAATAAACTTGGATAGATGCCCAGAGGAGTTCACCAAAGCATTGTGTATGTGACCAGTTGGATTTGGTAAAACATCTAGTCATTAATTATTTCACTTGAGACTATAGAAACTGAAGAAGTTCAGATTGTAAACATCACACTCTCAGGCATAATTAACATTTCAATGTACCAGAAAAACCTTTCCAGCTGGTTCCATGCAGTTACTTTAAGATGTTTAAAGTCTGATTTCAGTCTACGTGACTTTGGTGATCTTCTATTTGATGTAGACAACCGCAGACTAGTCTTCAGAGAAAACACACCATTCTTTGAGTCAACATTTTGTCTGTTTTATATATCTTAAGAGCATTAAAAGTGTGAGGCTGATCTTCACCACCGGAAATGGAAACCCTGGTCTGTTAACCCAGGGCTCTTGGTGTGATGTGAGGTTTGAGACAGGAACTGCCGTCTCTGATGGACACTCCCTTGCTTCTAGTCTCACTTTTGTGACTTGTGTTCCTATGAACATTGACATTTGTGTAAATATTCTGATGTTTATCTTTCTCTTTGTTCTAGTATTTGTGTAGTTTAAGCTTTAGCATTTCTATGTATTTAAGGTTTAGTTTTGAGTGTGGTGTAAGGAATTGATTCACTAGTTTTCCCCCATCTAAGTAATGATCTGCTTATCCTAAAACCACTTATTAAAAATTCATTTTTTTACATTAAATTTATTCATGTATTTATTTTATGTATGAGTGCTCTCTCTGCATGTATACCTGCATGCCAGAAGATGGCATCAGATAACATTATAGATGGTCATGAACCACCATGTGGTTGCTGGGGATTGAATTCAGGACCTCAGGAAAAACAGCCATTATTCTTAACTGCTAAGTCATCTCTCCAGTTCCAGAAGATCATTATTTTCATGGGGGTTTGAGATTTGTCTTAAATAGGGACGTTAATGGAATTTCAACTCTGTCCTTTGATCAAGGTTATCCGTCTGCATAACTGAGACGGGAGGCTCAGCACTGAGTGGGAGGGTTTCAGGGAGAAGCCTTACCTTGGGGAGGGAAGCTGGTTCAGGGAGTGAGGTGAGGGGACAAGGGGATGCCCTGCATGAGGAAGGGAAGACTCTCATCTTGATCCCCAGGCTGAAGAGGGTGGGTGACTCTATCTAGGCACACCTCATTGAGTTCTTACCAGAGAAGGAGTGTTTATGCTCTTTCAGGATCCATACATGGAAACCTAATCCCTATTGGAAAGGGATTACATGAGAACTGGCAGCTACCGAACTCTCTCGTGAGTAGCCATCCTATTAGAGAGGCACCATGGATTTCCTTTGCACTTTCTACTGTGTGAGAATGCAGGAAAGGATAGCTGTGATCTAGTGAGCAGCCCCTCATCAGACACTGGATGCTGGTGCCCTGACTTTGAACTTCTCAGCCTCTGAAACGTGGCAGAATAAATGTCTGTACACTCTGTGGTAATTTGAGATAGGAGTTCAAACACATTAAGACAGTACTAAATAATATTTAATAAACAAAAATGTACACTCTCCAGGAGACATTAATAAGGGCCGTGGAAATCCCCTGGAGCTGGTCTGTGCCTGAGACAGGGAGTCAGCAGGTTCCTGATATTATGGTGCAAGGCGTCTCATTGTTCTTTTGATCCAGGGCATGAAGCTCTGGATCTTGGTGAATACAGCTGGAGGGCTACCATTGTTGCTTCCATAGGACACGATGCCCTGGGCCACATTGCTACATACCAGAGGGCCACCAGAATCACCCTGTGGGCAGAGGAGGAAAAGGACACAAAGCTAGGCTTTCTGGCTCTTGCTGCCCTGTGATACAGGCTTCCAGAGAAAGGTATGGGTTGGGGACTTCTGTCAGTTGCCTGTGTGTGGGTGATGGGCTTGCAGGAATCAAGTTCCTGGGTTGTTCAGCTGCTAGGCTTCAGATCCTGCTAAAGTTACTGCCTCCAACTGTTACTCCATCAAGGTACCTCCACCTTCCCCAATAAGGTAAATTGTGGGTCTTCCGTCATTCCTGAAGAAGAAAAGCCCTTTCCATTCTGGCCTAGTCCCTAGGCTTGACGGGATGGAGACCTACCCTGCTGTCCTCTGTTAGCCCCAAGCCCCTTGTCCCAAGGAATACTGGTGGGTGTTCACACTCTTACCCTAAAGGCAGACTTCCTTTCTCTTGGGTTTCCCACACAGATCTGAGTCTTGCTGTTGTAGAATTGGAAGCGATTGGCACACTTTTGGTCCACCTGCACTCTTAGCTGCACCTCCTGGAGTACATTTGTTCCCATGCTCTGGCTCACTCGGCCCCAGCCAGCCACTGTGCACAAATTCCCTGGCTGCAGATTCTTGCCGGCCTGGGGCAGAGCCACAGGCTTCACAGATCCACTCCTCCGGGCTCTACTCCTCAGCTGTCAGGATGGAAGTAGGCGTTTGCAGCTCAGCTGCTATCTCCCGCCATCACTCAGGGATTCCCGCATCCCCCTGGAATCCTGCCCCTGGAATCCTGCCCCGACTTCCTCCTCAAAAGCCACACACCAAGAGGGAGCTGGCAAGCCTGGAGAACCAGAGGTCAGAAGGGGAGTACCTGTAGTAGCATGATGTCATTCCGGATGTTCTGTGGATTGTAATCAGGATGGCGGATGGCTCTGAGTACAGTGATGTGTTGCTGGGTCCTTTCTCTCCTTTGGATGTTGTGAGCCCCTAGGGTAACATTTATGGAGCTGTGAAAGAAAGGTTGGGTTAGAGGTAGATACTATAACCAGGATCATACATTCATACATCCAGCAGGGCAGATGAATGGCCCGAGGGCAGGAAAACAAGCTGGAGAGAGTGGAGGTGGGGATGGGGGTTGGAGGGTGGGAGAGCCTTGGGCCTGACCCCTGCCTGCTGTTTCCCACAAACCCTGAACTGGGAAAGCAGATTAAACAGAAACAGTTTGAGTGTTTAGTTAGCGCCCAGCCTGTGTCTGCCACCTTCTGTTTGTTTGGTTTCTTTTTGGATTATAGCTCCTTTTCTGCATATGAACATTTGCTTCTTACCTCCATCCTCCTGGTCTCATCTTGTCTCCAGAATTTCATTTTCATTATACTTAATTGTTAAGAGCATACTTTGAGGCTCTGCAGAGGGAGTTTGGGGACCCTGGCTTCCTGGGGAGCATCTGAGTTTCTCACCTTCCCAAGCAATGAGCTGCTGTTAGGACAAAGTCTTCTCGCACCAGAAACCCTCCACAAGCACTCAGCCCTTCTGGACTCTGGATCAGAAGAAATGCCATGTAGGGGTAGGAATGGGGCCTGGCTTCTCGGCCTCCAATGATCTTTCCTGCAAAGAGGCACCTGGCACTTAGCTGTGTATTCAGGAGCTTGCTGACAGCTTCAGAAAGGCTGGAAGTGGGGGAGGGAGGTGACACAGAGGAGCTTTGCAGGACGTCAGGCGCAGGGAGAAGACACCAAGGCTCCACAGGAGTTACTCCCAGCTTGGAGAGAGACTCATCTCCTTCCCAGACCTTTGCGTGTTCCTTCTCCAAGTGGAGAGTGATGTTTGTTCCACACGAAGCTGACCCTGGTTACTGAGGCAAGATGCTTAACCAAAGTATGAGCTTTCTGTGTTCCCTGGTACTTCCTTCCTCAGAGAGCATCCCATGGCCCAGAGTCTACCTTCTCAAATCGTGGGACTAGATATGGGCGACTGAACAAATTTATGTGGAAAATATTCAGAAAGTGTTTTCTATGTGTCAGGGTCAATAACAATACGCTACATATTACGTTAACAATTACGTTAACTAAGTTAATTGCCATAGCAACTCTATGAGACAGTATTAATATCTACATTTTAAGAGGCAAGGAAATGGAGGAGATGTGAGTTCAAGTAACTTGCTCAACATTACAGAGTTAGGATTGCTACAACATGTCTATTCAAGTATATAGGACAGGACCCGATCTCTGAGGTGTGGTTGGCCACTCACCTGCCTCATCTCCTTGGAGTAGAATAAAGGTCAACAGGAGCAGGCGCAGCTGCATCTTCCCAGAACCGTTGCTTAGTCAGTTGCTGTTGGTACTTATCTCTGCCAGACTTTTATTCTCCCCTGGAGAGGAAGGAAGGGTGTGCAGAGGGGTCGTAGATCCATTTTCCTGCTCGTGTGATAGGTTTCGTCACCCAAAGCTTCCTAGGGGGTTTGCACACCAACTGCCAGTGATCTGGGAGAAGAGAAGGTTGCCCACGCCAATGTGGCATCCCACATAGTTGCTGTATCCTTGCTGACAGCAAAATAGGAATCCAGCAAAGAGTGAGGTCTTTGAATATTGTGTACAAAGTTCACCGTACACTCAATAATTCAGAGAAACTGGTGACTACCTTCTTTTCCTTCTTTTCTTCCTCTCCTTCTGGGATATATAAATATAAATATAAATAGGGAAAATAAAGGAAAAAGGATAAAATAGCTTGCATATACAGAAAAAAGAGGGGTGAAAGATACACACCCAGTTATGTAAATACAGATGTTCTGCAGTACATTTTATACTAGCGACCAAGGAACTCATGTCAACTTTCCCACTGAAAGCAACCAGAAACATGGTGGCTTAAAATGACCCCAGAATATAAAAGCCTGAGAACTGCCTGTCAGGCCCTAACTGAGGGAATAGTGAGTCTAGGCAAGAAGCTACAGAACCCATGAATTAGAATCTTTTGATAATCAAAATACTCAGAGGCTGCTATATGACCCCTGCGGGCAGGGTTCCCATCTCTTAGGCAGTTTTATGGGATTAGCATAACTTTAACACTGAATCCAGTGAAAATATTAATCTTTATCTGTGAGGAAGATATTGATGTGTCACGTTGTCAAGTCCTTATTTGTGCTTGGCCCCATTTTTTCTCTAGAAAGAAGTTTTTGATGTGGTGTGAATAAAAAGACATAGTTTATTTATTTTTTTTCCACACAGAAAATATGTTCATGTAAGACATTAGAGACATGTGTTTTATAAATATCCTTTATCAGAGTGAAAAGAAGACAAACCTTACTTTGTCAGAGGATGCAGCCTCTATCACAAATTGTGTCCAGGCAACAGCCATGCCATATATGAAAGGAGCATTAGAGGGCAATATTACTTTTGAATACATATCAAATTTGATACACATCAAAACACATCAATTAACAAAAATATGCCTCATGAGAAGATTGAGTTTATTCTAGGAACATGTGGATGCCTTTGAACCGATTTGAAAATCGGTTGCTATAGTAACTAACTGATTACGGAGAAACATTGTTCACATGATGCAAGAACAAAAGGAAAAACTGCCTAAACATTTGCTAAAATTCATAATCATTTACTGAGTTTTTTACAGAAAACTAGAAACAAATCTGATTTTATAACATTCCACACTATAATTAACAGCGAAACATCAAAACATTTTCTTTCAGAAAAAAAAAAATCTGGCTGTAAATTGCCATCCATGGTCTTCCATGTTATCTTAACAGTTTGAGCTAGTTAGGTAGGAAATAGACATGAAAGGGTTAAAGTCCACAAAGGAGGAAACCAAACTGTAATATTTGGGGATAGGGAAGTACATCGAGAGACTTTAAAAGAATCTACAACTAGATTACCATCATTGATATAGGAGCCTAACAAAGCAGCTGGATAAAAAAATAAAATCAATTGTGTATTTACAAATATAGCAACAGTGTTAGAAAATGAAAAATGTAATAAGTTAATATTTACTTGCATGGAAATGATAAAATAACTACATGAAAATATAAAAGAATATGTGTGATACAGTTTTGGTGAAGATGATAAAAATGAATAAAGAATCATTTAAGAAGACTTACACACAGTGATTCGTTGTATATGAGCTCTTAGACAATACTATAAAATTGCCAGTTTCCCCAAAGTTGACATGTAGATCCACTGCTCTTGAGAAATATTTTGTAGGATTCTTTCCAAGTGTGTGTTCGTGCATGTGTGTGTGTGTGTGTGTGTGTGTGTGTGCGCGCGCGCGTGCGTGCGTGCATGTATGTGCTGACTTGTGACACAGCATATGGAGAGAGTTCAGAGGACAGCCTATGAGGGTTAAGTTTTCCTTTTAGACCACATGCAGTCAGATACTGACACACCATGTACCGCAATTTGTTCTCCATCAAATACTCACCAGGGCCAACTCTGCTTAGATCAGAGGAGACTAGGCCTATTCAGGGTGGAATGGGTGTTGGCTGCATATTTAATTTGTGATAGAGATTGCATCCCCTGACACAGTAAAGACTAATATCCTCTTCTTTCTGATAAAGAGAAATGATATTTATGCAGCACAGGCATAAATCCAGCATCCTAGAAGGGTAGGCATTTCTATGTGGAAAAAATAAAACTTTACCTTTTATTTATGCCACATCAAAAATTCTAGGGGAGGACATGGACCAAATATGAATAAAGACTTGAAAATATGATGTATCAATATCTCTATCATAGATAAAGATTTTACACATCACAGTTAAAAGTAAGCAACATAAAGAAAACAATCGATGGATCTGATTGATACATTAAAACTGAGAGGAAACAAAGATAAAGGTTCTTTAGAATACATATAACCAGCAAGACTTGTGAATCAAGTTATATAACAGACTTCCATAATGCAGTGTGAAAGATACAAAATTAAAGAGCATAATGAACTTTAATAGAAATCTCAAAACAGAACCTCCTGCTGACCAATAAACATCTGGAGAGTTCCTATCTCACCAGGTACTACCACAGCAGCAAGTTAAAGCACTCTGAGATACCAGCATCATCACTCATCCTTGGACGTACATGCGAATGAAGCCTGTGTCCAAGGAGAGCACAGAAGGCTGCATCAAGCTAGATTCGCAGCACCTCAAGGATTGGTGTAAGAGAGTCATAGAGGTTCTGGAGAACGGCCCCACTTCCTGACATAAAATGCAATGATTGCCTCATAAGTATTCTTTCAACGGTATGCATGGAATCTGTGGACCAAATGAGCATATTTCACCATAATGTGCATGTATATATATATATATATATATATATATATATATATACACACACACACGTATATACATACACACACATACACACACACACTCTCTCTCATACACACACAGTCTGCTTGCTGTAGGGTAGATGTTGAAGAGAACATTTAACTGGAGAGGGGACTAGCATAACATGTTAGAGCCTATACCTTTAAAATGTTTTTATTTTAATTTAAAAAAAAAAAAGGGTTTGAACAAGTAAGACTGTGATAGGTTTCACAATGTCCATAGTTGGTGGCATCTGTTTCCGGCTGTTCCACTGCATTTCTGTCAGTTAGTTTTTCTCCTTTGGTGTGTTGGGACATTAATAGTGAGTGTTTCCCATCTCCACATTCTGATCCTCTGGCCAGGCAGGGACCAGATGCCACTGGCTCAGAGTTCTTCTAACCCCCCACCCCCACCCCCCAACTGAGAAACCAATTTAGTTGCTCTTGACTTTGTAGGAGGCTGGGGCTATATTGACCTCAGGTCCTCAGGGTGCCTTAGTGTCACTCTGAAAGGGTGTTTGGGATCATCTCAGATGTCTCCACTGTGTGTGGATATTTTGTCATTGTTGGTGCTGGGAGTAGGCTGTGTCACAAGCAGTCCTTCTGACATAAGTATCTGCAAGTAGCCAGGTCCTTTAACAGAGAACTGGAGTGTGTGTTGCTTTCTGTGAAACAGCAGCAGGCAACAAAGGAGAGATGGAAGCTCCACATGGCCTCAAAGCACGTGATTGCAATGGGAGATTTACTGGCATCTGCACAAAACCCTTCAGACTGAGAACTTAGAGGGTCTTCAGTGAGCCTGGCAGAAAGCTATTCCCAGGGCTAGGCAGAGGTCAATGTGAGCAAGAACAGGAGTATACCTCAAGACCCTCTTGGCAAGCCTCTCAGACCATCCAAATAAGCATAATATTGATCACGATATAGGTATGGAATGAACTGCTGTCTAGCCAGTCAGAAAAGCTTATTTTAAAATTCTATTTAGTAACATACAGAAACCTGAATTTTCTTATGGTGAGTGGAAAAATCAGACTGTAAAAGCATGCATATATCTTAATTCTAATTTTGTGCATGGAAGGGGGCAATAACCAGAGAGAAGGGCAATTTTTTGTAACCCTTACTCTTGCATCATTATATCATTTATTTTTTCTATAATGGAAGTGTTTGTTTTTATTCACCCTGTTTTATTTTTTACTTTTTTGAGACAGGACCTCAGGGAGCTCAGGGTGGACTCCAAGTCTCTGTGTTGCCAAGGATGACTTTGGATCCTCTTCTCTATCACTAGTGCTGGAATGACAGGCATGCATCACCACAACAGACTGGGCTGAAATGTACTAGTTTTATAAGAAGATAAAGTTGTGTTGCTTACAGAAAAATGGATGGAAGTGGAGATTATTAGGAGAAATGAAATAAACCAGACTCAGAAAGACAAATGTCACATGCTTACTTTCAAGTGTAGATTTTGGAGACAAGGAGACGTGGGAGTAAGGGGGGGGGTCTATGAAAATATGGAAGAAGGTAAGGCTTGGGGCAGGAGGGAAAGGGTAAGGGAGATTGGATAGGATTAAAATGTGTTATATGCATATAAGGAAGTTTCCGAGTGAAACCCTTTACTTTGTAAAATCAGTATGTGATAATAAAAGAAGATGGAAGACAAAGGAAAAGCTAAAGCAGGGCCCGTAGATCCTCACAAACAGCATTGTAATCACCATGAGCTAAACAGCAATGGCGTTAAGCATTGTAATCACCATGAGCTAAACAAGTTCCCTTTGCTCCCTTCTCAGGTGAGGGCTGATGGCTGTACTGTGACTGTTGTAGCACACACAACAAATGAGAACACATCGAAGCTTCCCTTAGAAAATGCCTCAGGTTGAGGAGGGAGGGAGTACTGGGAGAGACAACTGAAATTGTGGGGAAGGGGAACTCATCAACGAGCCATAAACCTAGGGCAATTGAAACTCCCAGGAATCTGTGAGGATGACCCTAGCTAAGGCTCTAAGTAATGCGAGTATAGAGCCTGAACTGGCCATTTCCTCTAATCAGATGAGAGTTCCAGTGGAGGGATTGGGACTCCAACCCAGCCACAATCTTTAACCTACACTTTATTGTTGTGAATTTGGTTTATTGTTTATATTATGTTAATTGGGCTCCCAAAAAATTATACAAGAATCCCGTATGCAAGATGCTGCAGGTAGGTCCCTGCCCGCAGTTGGTTCTAATTGGTAAATAAAGTTGCCAGCGGCCAATGGCTGGGCAGGAAGACAGAGGTGGGACTTTTGTTTTCCCTGGGCATGGGAATGGAGGGAAGAAGAAGGAGGGAGAATCGCTGTGCCGAGGAAGGGATAAGATCCAGGCTTGAGAGCTGCAAGAAGAAAGGCATATCAGCCATGTACGAGTGGGGGAAGAGTGGTCTCAGTGCTCCCAGCCCCCATTTGGTCTAGAGTAGCAAAGGTGGAATATAGATTTTAGTAAGTAATAACGCAGGAGTATCAGAGGGGAGGTGTTAGCAATGTGGAAGCTTGAGAGTGGCCCAACTGTTGAGCTGACTAAGGCATATTAAATATAAGACTGTGTGTGTGTGTCTTTCATTCAAGAATCCAGAGCATTAGGGAGGGTAGCTGCTTGCGGGGAGATTAGAGTGGGTTTAATCAACTAAGGATACACTTTATCCTACCTACAAGATGTGATGGGATAAAGCATGGAAATTGTTGGAGTGGTCAACCAATGACAGGTTCACCTTGAGACCCATGCTATCAGAAGGAGCCCACTCCTGACACTCCCTGGAGGGCCAGGACCCAGAGGCTGGATAGCCCAGAGACCTAGAATAGAGCCAAACATAACTGGCAAACAACAACAAAAACAAACAAAAACCCCAACAACAACAACAACGACAACAACAACAACAAAGTCAATGAAAAGATTCCTAATGATGTTCTGCTATATTCATACATTGGTGCCCAATTGGGTGCCAGAGAGGCTTCATCCAGCAACTGATGGAAACAAGTGCAGAGGCCCACAGCCAAACAGTTAGGTGGAGCTGGGGAGTCTTGCAGAAGATGAGGAGGAAGGATTGTAGGACCCAGAGGGGCCATGGACACCACAACAAAACACAGAACTAACCTGGGCTCATAAGGGCTCACAGAAACCAACCCACAATCAGGGAGCCTGCATGGGACTGACCTAGGCTCTCTGCATAAATACTTCGGTGTGTAGCTTGGTCTTTTTATGAGACTTTTAATGGTGGGGTAGGGGCTGTTTCTGGTTCTGTTTCGTTTTGGGGGGACTCTTTTCCTCCTGCTGGGTTGCCTGTCCCAGCCTTAATGCAAAGCAAGGTACCTAGTCTTACTGCAACTTGATATGACTCCATGGGAGGTCTGCCCTTTTCTGCAGAGAAATGGAGGAAGAGTGGATTGGTGGTGGGGAGGACAGGAGGGAGGTGAGGAGGTGGTACTGGGAGGAGAGGAAGGGAGGAGAAACTGTAGTTGGGATGTAAAAAAAAAATCATAAAATGTCACTAGGGGAGAGCATGGAAGCACAGGTGCTGATAGGGGTCAGGGAGCAGCTCAGGGCAGGTCGTAGAGATGGAAGGAGGATTGGCTTATTCAGAGATCTTTATAAGCAATCAGCCTCATCAAGAGCGCCTCTTCATGCTAGTCAGAAGGTCTCATAGGTAGCGTTTCTATCTGATTTAAAATGCAGGACAGGGTCAGACCCTGTCCTACAAGTTGCCCTTTACCTTGGTGGTAGACCTCTTGTACACTGTGCCATGGGCTCTGGCTTGTATTCTGGGACTCTCTTCATGGCTGGCTCGAAGTGGAAATTTCTGGTTTCATTGGAAACTCAGGTTATATGATGTTTTCTGGGGCACTCAGGTGAAAGGATGTTTTGCTAAAGCATATGTGTAGGAGGATGCATTTTGTTTAGGAAGAATCTAAATATGACCCCACAGACTGGGGGAGGCTCTGGCATTGGGTCTTGTTGTTCTGTCTCACTAGTCTTCACTGATGATGCTCTGGTATTGATTTACTTTGCACTACATTGCTGATCTTCGCTTGTCATGACATAGAGAGTAACTTGCCAAAGAACTTCTCATGATATTCTGGCTGCTTCTTGCTGCTTCTGTGGACTCATGCCAATTGGTGGAGCCTCACGGTTTCTTCCGACTCGAACTGCTGCTGCTGATTCGTGACTGGTGATTGCTGAGTGGGCTGGACTACAGCTGCTGATTCCCATTGGTGTTTTGCTAGAGGACTGGACTTTTGACAATGAAGATTGGAATAGCCCCCCAAAATTATTTCTAAGCAGGTCCACAACTTGCTTTCTATTAACCTTTCTTTGTCTACTACCTCTGGTGGGTGGTGGACTAGAAGGGAGGTTGAAACACTTAAGCACCTTTATTAAAGTAGGTTTTGAAAATAAAATCTAGGCCAACACTAGCTTTCTTGGTGCTGCTCTCTGTAGTGTCTGCTGGGTATCTCTGGGTACCTGACTCTCTTCTCAGTGTGTTGATGCAGCTAGGGCTATGAACCAGGCCAGGGGTGGGGGTGGGGGCGGGGGCAGTGGGGATGCGGGAGGGTGGAGTTGGCACCTGAACATTAGGACTGCTTTGTGCAAAGCATAATTCTACTTCCCCCTCCTTATTCAATGGCTGAGTTTTGTTTGTTCATAGCCATGTGCTTGATTTGTTATTACGTTTTTCTTTTTAAACTCTTTTATTTGCAGGCCACTATAGCCAGGAATGCAGGTAAGGAACTGATGATCTTTTAGAGCCTCAGTTGCTCTAAAACCAATCGCCAGACTCATCCTCAGTGCAGTCCACGTGCTGTGGCCTTCCTTCCCCCTCTACCCCCATTACACAGACCTTCCTCTCCTAACCTTCCTTCCCTCACTTCCTGATTTATTCAAGCCCCCAACTTCAACACACAGCCCCTGAGAATCTGCAGACCACTCAGCCAGGTAAGCAGAGGGGTAAACTGCAAATCTTTACTTCTCCCTCCATTCCTTCAAGTCCAGTCCCAAGCTCTGTAGCAGACCTTCTGCTGCGGCCTTGTCTCAATTTTTGCCCTTACTCCCAGGGGACAAAGCAGATCCTGGTGGAACTTCCTGCTTTCCTCCCTCCTGTGGACTTCCCAACCCCTCTGAGCCCATCTTCATTTCTACATTAGCTCCCAATACCTAGAAACACATTTTTACCTGTATCTGCCAGTAGCCATATATATCAGGGTCCCAGAAGGATTTCCTAACAGGAAACACACAGCTACCACACTCTGTTAGGAGCCAGAGAGGGCAACAGAATCTTAGTTAGGATTTCTATTGCTGTGCAGAGACTCCATGACCACAGCAACTCTTATAAATGAAAACATTTAATTGGGGCTGGCTTACAGTCTCAGAGGTTTAGTCCATTTAGTCATGGCAGGAACATGGTAGCATGCAGGCAGACAGGGTTCTAGGAGGGTAGCTGAGAGTTCTACATCTGGATCAGCAGGCAGCAGGAAGGGAATGTCACACTACACCTGGCTTGATCACCTCCAGTGATACACTTTCTCCAACAAGGCAGCAACTATTCCAACAAAGCCATACCTTCTAATAGTGCCATGCCCTCTGAGACTATGGAGGCCATTTTCTTTCAAACCACTAACAGGAATTAAGGAAAAAAGCAAAACACTCACTCAACAACGTCAAGACCAGATATCAGCATCTAGAACACCATCTTCCTAAATCCAGACACCAGCATGAGATCACAAACAATAACAGCCAGCATATGTCTGATCTAGAGCCCAGCAACCCTACCACAGCAGGCCCTGAGCACTGCAACATGGCTGCAGCACAAGAGACGGACCCTGAAAGAGGCAATGAATAAATCTCTTAAATCTTTGGAAACACAGACAAACATACAGTGGAAATGAATAAAACAGTTCAAGTGCAGAAGCATCAATAAAGAAAACCAAAAACTGAAGAAAATCTGGAAATAAAAAAATTAGGAACTTGAATAGCAACCTCAGAGGCAAGCTTTAGCAATAGAATACAAGAGATGGAGGAGAGAATCTCAGGCATTGAAGACACAATCGAAGAAATGGATGCTCTGATCAAAGAAAAGGTTAAATCTAAAAACTCATGGCACAAAGCATCCTGGATATCTGGTACACCATGAAAAGACCAAACCTAAGAATAATAGAAATACAGGAAGGAGAAGAAACACAGGTCAAAACAATGAAAAATGTTCTCAACAAAATCATAGAAGAAACTTGCTCTAATGTAAAGAAAGAGGAGTTCATCAAATAGAACGCTAAATAGACTGGACCAGAAAGGAAAGTCCCCATGGCACACAATGGTCAGAACACCAAATGTACAGAGCAAAGAAAGAACAGAAAGCTGCAAAGGAGAAAGACCAAGTAACATATAAAGCCAGACCTATTAGAATTACACCTGACTTCTCAACAGAGATATAGGGATGGTTATAAATATAGGTACAACAATAAACATAATTTGTTCTATAAGCAGACTGAAAGATGAAAACCACATACTCTTCTCATTAGTGTAGAAAAGACTTTTGACAAAATCCAACACCCCTTCATGATAAATTATCATGGATAATTTATCTATACTCAGTATATAGTACTTGGTGTCTATTTTTTGAATTATAGCATAATTTTATTAAAACCACTGATGTAAAAATGCTAAATAAAACAAAACAAATAAAATAAAATAGAAAACACATCAAAACATCACCTACCATGATCAATGAGGTAGTCTTCATTTAAGAGATGCAAGGATGGTTCAACATAATGTGCTTAAAGTGTAAAGAAAATAAAAGAAGTGATCATCTCATTTGATGATCAAAATTCTCTGACATTATCCAACCCCACTTTGTGATGGATAGAATGGAACACCTTGTCTTGTTTGTGAATTAGTAGAATTAATTTGAATATCTCCCATTTAATTTAATGTTAGCTATAGGCTTGCTGTAAAGTGACATTATTATGTTTATGTATGTCTCTTGTATCCTTAGTACTTGGTATCTTAACTAGAGCAATAAGACAACTGAAGGTGATCAAGGGACACAGGTTGGAAAGGAAGAAGTCAAAGTGTGCTTATTTGCACTTGATAGGAAATTATACATAGGTAATCCTAAAAGAAATCCACCTGGAAACTCCTACAGCTGAGAAGTTCTTTCATCAAAGTAGCTGTATACAAAACTAACTCACAAAAATCCATAGCCTTCCTACACACAAATGACAGACTGGGCAAGAAATCAGGGAAACAACCTTTTACAAGAGCCTCAAGTAATAGGAAATATCTTGAGGTAACTCTAACCAAGCAAGTAAAAGATTTGCATGAAAAGTCTTTAAGACACGAAAGAAAGAAACTGAAGAAGATATCAGAAGATGGAACTATCACCCACGATCATTATTATTGTTAAGAAAAGTGTAGTTACTGAGTTCTGCCTCTCCTGATGGGGTACACAGACTCAGAGAAGGCAGGGCAAAGTGTGGAATGGGTGGAGTCTGAGGTCTGCCCCTTCCCTCTGGGGTGTTAGCTGTTGCTGTATGCCAGACCAAGGTGGGTAGGTGGAGTCTGGGATAAATAGGTTCTACAGGGCTCTGGTCTGGCAGGGATGCCTGGAGTGTTACAGTTCTTAGCAAAGGAATGAAGAAGTTTGAGTGGCCAGTGCAGGGCACCGGTTTCCATGGCAGCTGCTGCAGCAGCAGCCATGATGTGAGTCACTGAGAGCCATGGGAGCCTGGCCAGGTGAGTAGGTCTGAGGTCCAAATGATGAATGCTTCAGAGAGTCCTCCCCAAAATGTTATAGCTCAATAAAGACAACCAGTCTCAGAGGATCCTTGGTGAAATAGCTTTATTCCGTGTGGACAGGAACTATATGAAGCTTGGGGAGTGTGATGGGATTCAGGAGGTAAATACATCTAACTGTCTGAGGTTAAGACATTGGTGATGCTAACCTTAACTGAGTGTCATGATTATGTGCTCTAGAGCAGGCATGGAGGCAGAGAGGGAGCAGCTCTACTGCTGTCTCAAATCTCTGAGGTTCTTGGGGTTTGAGCATGCTTCACCTCACCAGCCTCATGCCCATCTGGTGACATGATCCACATGCCCTACACAAAGGAAATAAAATAGATAGTTATGGGTGGATGAGGGGGCTGGGATGAGAGTATCATGTGGAGAGGGGAGAGTGGGACAAGGGAGAGAATAGAGGGAGAGACAGCTAAGATTCAGGGCCATTTGAGGGGTAGTATAGAAACCTAATATACTAGAAACTTCCTAAAATATATAATATATGAAGGTGATCCAAATGAAACTACCAAATAATGTGTTAGTCCCACCTGGTGAGAATAAGACCATGACCACAATTTTGAGCCAAATTTAAAGCAAAGTTGATTTTTATTGTGGTGTACCCAAGAGCTGGCCACTGACTGCCTCCTAAGTCAAGTTAAAGAGAGCAGTCCTGAGTCCATTTCTTAGGCCTCTTCTAAGGAGTAGAATCATAAGTAGTTATAAAGCAGGCTTACAGAAGAAAGACAATGGGCAACAAAGAAGTACAGAAAAACTGAAAAAAAAAAAAAAAACCACCACATGATTAGGGAGGGCTATGGAGGATCTGCATGTTCTCAAGGACATGTCAAGGTCATGGGACAGGTCAGGCTCCAGGAAATAGATGTAAAAACAGCAACTCAGCTCTTATAGTAAATGGAAACATTTTTAACAATATAATATCCTGGCTCCTACCTTCAAAATGGAGTCAGGCAGGTTCTTCAACTTGGGGAGACAGATCCCTAACTGGACATCTCTTGTCATTGAATGAAGCTTCCAGTATCAGGATTCGTTTACATCTGAGTTGTTGGCCAAAGGGTTCCCATGGGAATCCACAAACAACCCAGGCTATTGCCAAGACTGTAGGTTGCTCTCCACAAACTCAGGACAAGGCCCTATTACTGAAGGCATTTACACAACTCTTTGAACGTGGAGAAGTTGAGCTGGTGCCTACACAGAGCCTTCACTCCTGTGTTCTAGTGTCTTTGGTACAGGAAGGTATTCTGTACGCTAGCAAGTGAGAAACAAAAACATAAACCTAGGCACAAACCTTCTGACCTACAACGCTGTCCTGCCTGTAGAATAGGCTAGGGCAATGGTGGCACAAAGCTTGTGGGAGTGGCCAACAAATAACTGATTTGACTTAAGGCCCACTCCCAGAGTTGGAACCCATACCTGACACTGCTTGGGTGACCAAGAACCTGATACTAGATAGGCCAAGGACCTAGAGTAAAACCAAATACCACTGTTCTAAACAAACAAACACCACAAATCAAAATATACCAAGAAAGTGACTCCAAATGGCATTCTGTTATGCTCATAAATCAGTGTCTTGCTCAGCCATCATCAAAGAAGCTTGCTCCTGCTGCAGATGGGAACAAACACGGAGATCCACAGCCAGACAATATGTATAGAGTGAGAGGCCTTGGACTATCCCAAACTTGAAGTTTCTGTCAAATCCCTCCCCTTAGGCTCAGGGAATCCTGCAGAAAAGAAGGAAAAAGAGTGCAAGAGTCACAGGGGATAGAGGACACCAAGAAAACAAGACCTCCCAATTAACATGATCTTACAGAGACTGAGGCAGCATGCACAGGGCGTGCACGGGTCTGCACCAGATCATTTTTTTGTTTTTGTTTTTTTTTGGTTTTGTTTTTATAAATACATTATGGCTTCTAGTTTAGTGTTTTTATGGGATTCCTGAGTGTTCAGGTGAGTGCATCTCTGATTATTGTACCTTGTCTTGGTCTCTTTTCCTTCTGTTCATGTTTCTTTGTTCCTTAAATGTCTAGGCAGAAGCTAGCTTGTCTCCACACAGAAGCACAAAGTACCCAGTGGCTCCTCACAGCATCCTGCCATATTCTTACCATTGCCAATATCTCGAAGGCTGAATTTTCACTCTGAGGACTTGGTGGAAGAAGGGAGAAAGAGCAGTTTTGCTGTTATTCTTATTAATTTAAATAACTTTATATTTCAACTATATAATTTTAATGTATCATGGCTAATTTCTTTAATTTTTTATGTTAATTTGTTCATACAATATTTGTTGATCAAATTCTTTCCCCTCACTCAACCCTTCCTGGATATTTTTCATCTCCATCTCCATCTGCTTCATGTTCTCATTTTCTCAAAACAAACAAAAACTAACAAATAAAAACAAACCCAATACTCAAAACAAAAAACAGGAACTACCTTCCTCAAATAACCTTCAGAAAGTGAAAATCAAAACACATGAACTAAAAAATAATTAAGTCAAATATCTGTTCCAACACCAGGAGTAACTGGGAGCAGCAGGACCAGGCTCACAGGAACTCCGCCAGCCCAGTGGCTCAGGTTCCTTAGGTCTCTCTGGCCTGGTGCCCTGAGCAGACCTTGGGCACAAGCTCCGCAGCCAGTCCCACAACACCCAGAGGAAGCTCCACTCCCAGGTGATCTAACAAGCCCACAATCACAGGATCCCAGAATCACAGGATCACAGAAACAGCTTGACTCTGAGGAGTTCTGACACAACAAGGATCACAGGAAGGACAGGCTACAGTCAGATTTAGCAAGGGCAGGTAGCACTAGAGATAACCAGATGGCAGGAGGCAAGTGTAAGAATATAAGCAACACAAACCAAGGTTACTTGGCATCATCAGAACCCAATACTCCCACCATAGCAAGTCCTGGACACACTATCACACTGAAAAAGCAAGATTCAGATATAAAATCACTTCTCATGATGATGAAACAGGACTTTAAGAAAGACATAAATAACTCCCTCAAAGAAATATAGGGAAACACAAGTGAACAGATAGAAGCCCTTCAAGAGGAAACACAAAAATCCCTTAAAGAACTACAGGAAAACACAATCAAACAGGTGAAGGAAATTAACAAAACCATCCAGAATCTAAAAATGGAAATAGAAACAATAAAGAAATCAGAAAGAGAGACAACCCTGGAGATAGAAAACCTAGGAAATCAGGAGCAAGCATCACCAACAGTACAAGAGATAGAAGAGAGAATCTCAGGGGCAGAAGACACCATAGAAAACATTGACACAACAGTCAAAGAAAATGCAAAAAGCAAAAAGCTTCTAACCCAGAGCATCCAGAAAATCCAGTACACAATGAGAAGACCAAACCTAAGGATAATAGTTATAGAAGAGAGTGAAGACTCCCAATGTAATTGGCCAGTAAATATCTTCAACAAAATTATAGAAGAAAACTTCCCTAACCTAAAGAAAGAGATGCCCATGAACATACAAGAAGCCTATAGAAATCCAAATAGACTGGACCAGAAAAGAAATTCCTCCCATCATATAATAATAAAAACACCAAATGTATTAAATAAAGAAAGAATTTTAAAAGCAGTAAGGGAAAAAGGTCAAGTAACATATAAAGGCAGACCTATCAGAATTACACCAGACTTCTCACCAGAGATTATGAAAGCTAGAAGATCCTGGCAGATGTCATACAGACCCTACAAGAACACAAATGTCAGCACAGGCTACTATACCCAGCAAAACTCTCAATTACCATAGATGGAGAAAACAAGATATTCCATGACAAAACAAAATCTACACAATATCTTTCCACAAATCCAGCCCTACAAAGGATAATAGATGGAAAACATCAACATAAGGGGTAAAACTACACTCTAGAAGAAGCAAGAAAGTAATCTTTCAACAAATCCACACAAACCTAATTCTACCTCTTACAACAGGAAGTAACAATTACTTTTTCTTAATATCTTAATATGAAAATTAATATTACCAACATATCCTAATTGATTGCAATCCAAAAATATGATGAATTAGAAATTTTTTGATTGTCATCCAATGGTCTTTCTAATTTGGTAATTGGATAAATAGGTCCAATATTGTACAATCCATATACACTTTCAGCTTGTTCATGACAGTGTCTTGCTGTGTATAACATAAGGGTCTTGAAACCTTGCTTCTCCTATCTCAGCCTCTCTATTAGTAGTATTGTTTGTTTCATGTTTTTACACTATACTATGGTTTTCAGAACAGCTTACATATTTCAAAAGTGTATATATACCCAAAAGAAATGTAGACAATTAAATTGGGAAGGGGCTTGTAAGAGAACAACAAAGAGTGAGGCTGAATGCTTTGCTTGACGTTTGTAACTCTTGTATCAAGTTTGAAGAAGAGAACTTTATAAGTTACTCTTTCCCTGAGATGAATGCTTTTCCAAATTATCACAGCCAATGAACCAAATTCTTACCCTCACCTAATGTCTGTGCCACCCTCCAAGTAGAACCATTGTACATTGAAACAGTTGGTGAATGACTTTATGGATAGACCATCTTAATACACACACCATTTCTTAAATGAATGTAACCTGTTCTCTGTGGGCTGAGAATAAATTCACTCACTCAAGTCAAATAGCTCTGACCACAGCAGGAAGCCTGTATCCAAAAATTGTGCCTACAATTCATTCCTTGGCACAGTAGAACCGTCCCAGCTTAGCTACAATGGAGGTAAAATCCTTTGGTGATGTGAAGGTCATTGAAGTACAGCCTTATTACAGTGAAATCCAATGTCTAAAAATTATTCTTATCTTGGGCTTGTACCACAGTAAGAGCCAAGCTCTAATAAATACAAAACAAACAAACAAACAAAAATACTTTATATATTTATGTTAATTTAAGAAAATACTTGTAGTGATGTATTATTTTGAAATATACAGTTAATATGTTTGGAGTTATTTAAAATTTATATTGAAAAAATCATATGTATTTTCATGATTGCTGTAGACAAGCATCTACATAAGACTGTTAAATTAATTGTTGTTTTATATCAAAGAACTCATTTTTATTGTTAAAATATTTTATAACTTTTAAAAAATATGATAAAAATAGATATTGTAGGTATTGAAGGGAGGGTCTTTGGGAGGAGTTGGGGTACAAAAGGGAAACAAGAATGTGATGCAATTCTATTTACTTAAAATATGGGTTTTTTTGTTTTTTTTTTCATTAAAATATGTTTTTAAATGTTAACAAATTCAGATAAATTGAAATCAGGTAACTTTTCTCAACATAATGCAATAAAAGTTAAAAAATAAAATTAAAAAAATTAAGTCCAGCAAGTGCCACCATGTTGAGTTATATGTGACAGAACAGAGTAGACACAACACAGAAACAAAGAAAACCAACATCCAAGAGTGCAGGAACTTTAAAAGTATAATTCCCCAGTGCTGCTGTGTGAGGAACTTGAACAGAGTCACATGGGCCACGATGAGCTGCTTGTACTTCAGCTGGATTGGTAGACAGAGTCTATGGTTTGAACGTCAAGCAAGTTAAAGCCTCTCTGTTTGCTTTTCTCCTGCCCACCTATATTGATGAGGGCTCCACATGAGGTACATTGAAAACCACAGGGCTCAAGGGGTTCCAACTTCATCCCCATTCCATAAACTGCATTCAGAAGCAAAGAAGACCAATGCATGTGGCACCGTTAGAATATAGAGAATTTAATCATATTTAAAAAAAAAAATGATTCTTTGTATTATTTACAAATACAGATCCATTTGTGCCACATTGAGCTGAATAGAGAAACAAGAGGATAAAGGTGAAGAAGGAGTCTACGCTGTACCTGATACAAAACCAGAGACCTATAAGTGTTGATTGATGATGTTAAGAGATACTTCTGGCCTAGCATCCCTTGGGCCCATAGGGCTCATAACCTGCCGTATCCCCATGTGGCCTGCAGGGGGAGGCTGAGGTTCGAGGCTGAGCCAGGGTTGTTGAAAGATGACAGACCATGGCTAAGCCTCTCTGTCCATGGAACTCTTGGGTCGGAACAGGACTCATTAGCCTGGCCTTGGTGGCAGGGGTAAGCCCAGGTGGCTGGCAGCCCAAGTCTGGTTGCAATATGAGGTAAAGGAGACTCCACACTTTTGGAATTTATAGGTAGAGGAGTGAAAGGCTAGTGTAAATCAGGCCTGGGGTACGTAGGGATGGAGTAGAAAATTCTGTTAGCTGGAAGAGGTCAGATGGAAAACATTGGGAAGCCTCAAAGGGGGAAAGAAGCTGACTGAGCTCTGGGCTGGACTAGGTAATGAGACCCAGATGAGTCTGGGTCCATCAGAGGGATGTCTCCATATTTGAGACTGCAGACAGTTCGGTAGACAGCCCTGCTAGAGAGGGGGAACTGGAAACAGGAAAGTGAATGGGTTGCACAGCCCATGGCCTTCTGAATTCCCAGAGTCAAATCTCCCTTCACCCCAATGCCATGTTCAACTCTGCCATTGTTGGGGCTTGATGAAGGTGGCTCAGAGATGTAGGGATTTCGTAAGCCCAGAAGATTCATGTTTAGAGGACAATGTATGAACCAGTGACTGCGCGCAGGGCACCTCAGTGGTGCTGTAGACTCCTGAAGATGCTGTGAGAAAGCCAACCTTGGAGACCTGAGAACTAAACATGGATATGGCTGGATGTCATGGCACACACCTTTAATCCTAGCACTGGGGAAGCAGATTAGAGCAGATCTCTGAGTTGAAGGCCAGGCAGATTTCCATAGCAAACCCCATGCAGCCAGAAGTATACAGTGAAATCCTATCTCAAAAATGAAATATAGAAACAACACCCTACCTCCCACCATGTATGGGTGATAAACATGTGGGAATTATGTGGACTGAATTTCCAGTAAGAGGAGGGGTTGGGGAAGGAGGAAGAAGCAAAGCCCAGAAGTGACAGGGGAGGTCTGCCTGGACCAGCAAGGTGCATAATCCATGAAGTCGCTGACACACTTCAGTTCTATGCACTCTGAAGGTTATTTATTATGAATGTTCAGCCTTTGCTGCCCATTTCACGTGGTTCTTGCCTGAAGTCAGACAGGCTGGCCGGGCACAGGTGGTTTAACACCTGTTAGAGGAGCTTCATGTTTCTGCTTATCCATGGCAGGAAGTGTACAACCTTGGTAAAGACTCCTGAAGAGATTGTTCTTTTTGGCCCATAGGATACAATTCCATAAGCTTTGTTGTTACACACAAGGGGTCCCCCAGAGTCACCCTGTGGGCAGAGAAAGGAGGAAGTGAGCCTGGCTTCCTCTGGCTCTGTTCTCCCCACCTCCTCCTGGCAAGGCTAACTTTAGATCAGGGCCAGGACAGGTTTTCCAGATTCCCTCAGTAGCAGAGCTCCAGGGAGGCCCAACTTTTCCTTCTATCCCAGTCCTAGACTTTCACTGAAGTCCTCAGTGATACTCTGAGATAATGTATGCTGCATTGGGATGACAAAGGTTTTCTCACTATAAACTCTTGCTATATCCACACAAGGGACAAAAAATTTGATTTTTGCACGCTCCCTTCTCTGAGCTAAGGTTTGAGGGGTTTGCCATTCTCACACCTTGGCCTCTCCCAGGTCCCTTTCTCTCTCTGCAGTTTGGTTCTTAAATGCTTGATCCCCACCTTGTAAGCATCCTGTATTTTCTTTGGGTCTCCAGCACAAATCTGTGTGGTCTTGGAATAGTCCTCCTTGAAGAGTTTTTTGCACTTCTGGTCCTCCTGGATCATCAGTTTAGCCTCTCGTAGGAGGGCAGATACTTCATTGGCATTAATGGACGTTTTCCCCCAGCCAGCCACACTGCACACATCCCCTGGCTTCACCTGGTCATTGGTCCCAGGCAAGTTGAGGGGCCTCACTGCTTTAGTTCTCTTGGCCTTACTCTTCAGCTGATAGAAAAGAGACATGAGAGACCAGCTCAGCTAGGAGCCTGCTAGCCTGAGACTCTTGGAAAGTCAGGATGGAAGAGAGGGAAGAAGCAGGATCAGAGCAGGAGGGAGAGGCTAGCCTTGCACCAAGCAGAACACAGGGACAAGGTGGGAGGAGTGAGGGATGGGGAGAGGAGTGTAGGTGAGAGGGTGGCAGGTCTCACCTTAAATAACATGATGTCATTTGTGAGGTCCGCCTTATTAAAATCCGGGTGGGGAATGACTTTTTCCACAGGGATGATCTGCTGAGTCTTCTCCTGTGCAAGGCGATTGTGGGCCCCCAGTGTGACCTTTGTCATTGAGCTGTAGAGAGAGCAGGGTGGAGAGTAGAGCTATGGAGTCAGAGAGGATGTAGTCCAGGAACTGTGAAAGGCAGGGTAGGCAGGGTGGGGCTCTAGCTGAAGGGAGTTGGGGACCCAGGAGAGCCTCATGGTCAGACCTATTGCTCTCTGATTCTCAAGGACATGGGACTCCTGGGTGCTCCCTCTTGCTTCTAGGCAGTATGCCAGATTTTGCATTAAGTCTTAATGTGAACTTTCAACCTCAGCCAGTGCTTTAGTTCGGTCAGTGCAGTTGATCAACTCAAGTGTGCTGCTGGCTCTGACCTCTTGCCCTTCCTAAAATTTACCTCTTATCAGACTTACATTGTTACAGTCCAGCCTTCTAATGAGCTCTCAGGGGAGCATTCACCCTAGAGGACAGAAGCTCTTGTGTGGGTCTCAGAAAATGTGGGCTAGCTGCTTCTCCTTACTTTGTTTTGCAGTGAGCAGCTGTCAGCACAAAGTAGTCTTGTACCAGAAAGCCTCCGCAGTAATAAGTGATATTCTTGTCAACTTTCGGAGTCTCAATAAATGCCATGTAGGGGCGAGAGTGGGGCTTGACTTCATGGCCCCCGATGATCTCCTCTGAAAGTAAAAACATTAGGCTAGAATTTGGGGTGGCTAGGGGAGGAAATAGAGTGAGCAGGGGAGATCAAGGAAGGGAGTGATTGGGGATCAGATCTGTGTATCCCAAGCCTGTTGCAGACAGGGTTCCTCAAACATGAAATAATCTTTGCTGACTCATAAGCCTCAGAGCCATGCTTTGAGAAGTGGTGGGTAGCCCTTGTCTTCTAGACCCTGCTTTTCAAATACATGGAAGGATAAGCTCTGTCTTTCTTCATCGTGTAGAAATTACTGGAATTATGTAAACATAGGCCTTAGTTTTTGTTTGTTAGTGAGTCATCCCAACCCCTATAGTATTGACTGGTGTCCTTTTCTCACATTTTACACCAAAGACCTATAGAAGTGGATTTTCTAACATTCTGGTGGCTAACATGCCTTAGGCACTCACAAAATGCTTTCATTGAGTGTCTTGGGGTTAACTAGGGGGCTGGGAGTCAGTACTGGTGAGATTCTGAGCCAGAGAGATATTGGAGCAATTAGTGTGCTGTCTCAGATGGGAGTAGCTGTGGACCTGCAGAAGATGTGGAGGGGCCAACTAAAACTAGACTGCAAACCTGGCAGAGCATGCAGTGCAGGATCTTGACAGCCTGGGCCTCAGTCTTCTGTAGGGCTGAGGGTGGACTTAATGAATGAAGCTAATATTCTTGAGCTGGTGGCCTCACCCATTTGCAGGCTGGTCATTAAGGCTGCCTTGTCCCTTGGCTAAAGTCAAGATGCACATTTTTGATCTTTGCATTGTCTGCCACATCTCTTTCTAAGCTAGTAGCTACTAACTTTCTGAGAGCACCTCCCTTCCTCAGACCTTGTTGAGAATCTAGCTGGTGTCAGATTTCCAAGTCTGGGTTTGGGATGGGACCTGAGGTTCAGAAACTTCCTGTGTTCAGTACCAGGACAATTCCTGACTTCTGCTGGGCAGAAAGTCAGTGGAGGTGTCATGGGACGGCATCACTGCCACAGGGATGGTCACTCACCTGCTCCAACTCCAAGAGGCAGAAGTAGAGTCAGGAGAATCAAGACTGGTGGCATCTTCCCAGGAAGGCTGCTCAGGATGGAGGAGGGCAGAGTAGGCACCGCTCTTGGAAGGGAGGAAGGAGGTGTGGGCTCAGGGGCCTCACAGGCATTTTAAACCTATGCACCTCTGCTTCTGATTGACGTCACATCACTTAAGGAAGTATTCTGGTTTGGGTAAAAATGACACTGTCACCACACTGACCTCCTATAAGCTAAGCTTGGGTAAAGGTCAAGAGTGTAGAGGGTTGAAGGCTGTGGTTGAGGAGGCCTGAGACCCCAGGAAGTCCACAGTGAGCACACAGAGACAAGTGTGTCCTTTTTTAGTGGCTTACACATTTTTTGCATTCTGGTAAGATCTCTTTGGGTTTCTTTGGTTTTTTCCCTCCTTCTTTTGTTTTTCAAAAAATAATACAGACAACCAAATTATCCTAACAACACTTATAGCATACTACAATACACTCGCAAAGTTCTACAGTACTGTGATGTGAGATTGTGCCATATCTGCTGGGCTATGTTGCAGTGCATCATGGCATTAATCTCTGGGATGACATCATCCTGTGGCACAATTTGAATATTCTGACAAACTAATCTCAGCTCACTCTGGCTTTCCTGGAACTCCTAGAAAGTCACAGAGAAGTGTCAAAAGCAAGTGTTTACCCTGTCTCCAAATAGTCATGTGAACTGTCATACACAGTTAAGTTTAATAATAGAACACAAAGGACAGTTATACTTTATCTGTTTACTAGATATTGTCATTTATTTCTGGGGCAAGAGCTTGAGGACTGGGTTCAAAGGTCAGTAATTCAGATCAGCATTGTATTCCCTGCTGATGACTCCAGTGTTATTTCATACAACGCTGCCTAGCATTTCCTATAGACAAACAAGGACAATGATTAGATCTTGAATGGTTATTTAATGAGCTACATCAGTGTCACACAGAACTAGTCTACTTCAGTAGTGTCTGGACAGGCCTAAAAACCTGATCATAGACCTGAGGCATACACTTCAAAAGGAGTCAGTCTCCTGAGGTAGCCCAGTCGCTGACATCTCTTAGCTCAGATGTGTTCCAGATTGGTCTCTGCTACAGTCTGTGGAGAGATCTGTGTGCTTTCTTTATTCAGGCATAAAGGTGCCCTAAGAAATATTTCGTTATTAGCTAAACTGAGATTGAACATTATTTCCTGGCCTCCACAGTGTTTCAATAATCCTAATTTATTTCCTAGCTGTAATTAGCTTGGAATTTTTACAAAGAAGCTGTCTTATCAGACAGGTGTCTCCAAAGTTAGAGATAGCAGTTAGGCACTTATTATCAGAGCAGTCCCACACAAGGCAAAATTGTTTTACTACCAGAGAGTAGTTATAGGGCTTCTGTCACTAATTATCTATGTTACAGCCAAGGTTATTCTCAAGGACCTCCAGCTGCTTCCCTCAGAAAGACCCTGAGAATTTATCTTAGGGCTGCCAAAATAGCCCAAGAAGAAGGACACCACTGCTCCTCCACTTTGCACCTGGCTGTTTGATTTTACTGACTTTGATGTGCTACGTGACTTCTGTTATTTGCCCTGTTCTCTGTATACTATATAAGCCTGATTTCTACTTTGTACAAATTGCATTCAGATACCATACTCCCTTGTGTTGTGTCTGTTTGTCATTTCTTCACCAATGTCTTGTCTACCTTTCTAGGACCCTACTCCCCCCATGGGTTGAGGGAGGTCCAGATTGGCTGGCCCGTGGCACATCAGGAGTGAGAGAGACAGGGATGCAGCTCTTGAAAAGGCTGAGCTTCACTGGAGAGAGCTGAGAGCCTGTGCTTAGAGCACTAGATGG
Organism: Mastomys coucha; assembly: GCF_008632895.1. NCBI lineage: Eukaryota > Metazoa > Chordata > Mammalia > Rodentia > Muridae > Mastomys > Mastomys coucha. The sequence goes on from NW_022196915.1 coordinate 42,623,524, forward strand.
TGAGAGCTGTGTGAGATCACTCCAGGAGGTGAGACAGGCTGACCTTGGCCTGAGCACAGGTGTGTGTGTGTGTGTGTGTGTGTGTGTGTGTGTGTGTGTGTGTGTGTGTGTACACATGCAGAAAACACACAGAGCTTCCTGGATCCTGCTTTCCCCATCACTGCTTCATGAATCTCAGATCCTTTTGAATGTTCTCATTTCATATTTTGGGATCAAGAGGAGATTTCTTGTCTAATTGTGAACTAAAGTTCTGATCACATTTGGATCAAAATTAGTCATCTAGTGTGTGGTCAATGGGGGGCCCGAGTCTGCCTTAGGGCTCTGGCTGCTGAGGAGGTGGGATGAGGGAAGTTTCGACTGTGCAGAGCCCATGCTGGTGCTGGGAGAGCTTTGGGCCATGAGAAACTGAGGGATCCCGCTTCAGGAATGGGGAAGCGCAGTTGGGGTACCCCGAGACTGCCAGAGTTGGTTCAGGGTTCCCAGACCTGCACAGAGGCTAGGGACCTCAGGTTCTCAGACTCTTGGGCACTTCAGATGCCACTGGATGCTGTGGAAGAGCAGGAAGCAGAGTGTGCCCTCCCCAAAACCCTACCACAGGCTGGATCTAGCCTTGGGCCAAAGGGAAAGGGGAGATGAGGGCTCCAGTTGGGTACTGCAGAAAGGAGCATCCTTGGCTTGTTAAACAGGAGGCTTTGTAGGATACTAGACACGGCTCTTTAGACAAAACCCTGTTCCTTTGCAACCCCAAGGTGGAATTCGATGAAAAGAGACAGTCCATGGTTTTAAGGCATTTATTGTCAGGGTGGAGAGTGGCAATGAATAAACCATACCCCGCTTTCTCAGAGCGGGCCTGAGGTTAAATACCTTTTGCAGGGAGGAGTGTCTGGGAAGGAGAGCTTAATTTGCTAAGCCCATTAGGGCTTTAGGTACCTCATTAAAGTAGAGATCTATCTTGAGGCTATGTGATCTGTAGTCACGTCCTCTATCTGTGGAGGGGCTTGGGGCATTGCCCTTATGGGACTGATGGCCACAGACCTATGGAGTGGAGAGCTGTGGCCTCCTATCAGGAGCATGGTGTCTAGGAGCATGGCAAAACACCTTACCATCCCTTGCAGGGTTATCCCCTGTGGGATCACCAGGGTTTTAAACCTAGCTCAACCAGAAACCAGGCTGCTTTTTACAGTCCCACAATCTAGTCCACTCTTACATAACCTTTTAGCATTTCTAGGCCACCTTGAAGAGATAACTCTTTTGTGCTACACATTACTTACATAAACTGTAATGAGCATTAATATTTGCCCCTGATAGGACTGTGTATAAATGACATAGTATCTGCACATATAGATAAGCAACCAAAGCCTTACAGAACAGAACAATCTTAATCATATGGGTGACCACATAGAATGTTAAATCCATGAAGGAGAGTCGTCTATGTTTCTGATATCTAATAAGTAAATTGTACACATGAAAGTAATAACATTCCCTCCCCCGGTGTTGTTTTATCATAAAAGCACGAGTCTGTGTGGAACTTCAATGTGGCTTTTGAGAAATGAAGGTTTCAGCCCCTGGCCTGGTGGACACAGCTCTGACCTCAGTGAATTCCTAAGGTACTATTGAGATATTTTGGTTCTAATCTTACTGTTAGCGTGCTTAACAGTTTAAATTGTAAGAAAAACTAAAACCTTACGTCATCCCCCATTATCCATCTTACCTCTTCCATGTCTCTCCACACCCTTAAGATTCATGGCCCATTATTCTTTCATTATCATTCTTTCTCACTCATTTAGGAGGGAATAAAATGTAAAGCCTACCTACAGAGTCAGTGTCCTATCACTTGAAAGCATACTTCTTTCAGGTCTGACAACTTTGGGTTTGAGAACCACTAAGGGTGGTCATTCACCTTTGGGGAATACTAGTTCTCCATCTCTCAGCAGATATAACTGCATGTTACTCTTCATCTAGTGATGGGGCCCCTTGCTACTTCCCCATCCACTTTGATGGTCAACTGGTGTTATCATTGTTCAGGTCTTGGTTGAGCAGGCAGATTATTGAGATTTTTTTGGGTGTGGTTTGCTTGTCAAGTCTAGAAGACATACAGCTAAAACATGTTTAACTGTTGATTGTGTGTCTGTGTTTGGGTAGGTGCACATGAGTGCAGGTGCCCTTGGAGGCCAGAGGAGCTGAAGTTTGGAGTGGTGATGAGCTATTCAACAGGGCAGCTCAGAACTGAACTTGGGTGCTTGGCAAGAGCAGCGTCAACTGTTAAGGCTTCCGAGACATCTCTGCAGGGAGGAGTGCTCAGTTCTTGAAACTAGTTGCTCACAAATGTAGGTGTTCTGCAAAAGCAGTGGCATGAATACAGTGTGATTGTAAAGTATGAGCATTTGTCTATAAAAAGGACCCATAAAAGCCCTGGAAAGATCATGAAGGGACATGATCAAAAATATTCTTAGTTTAAGCAAAAATATTCCAGTTTTGGGCTTTCCTTTCTATGTATCTGAAAATTGTCAGGTACCATATCTATGCTGGGGAGAAATGAATTTGATTGTATCAAAATAGTGACAATATTTCTGGAGGTCTTGGAATCTATTTTCAAATGCTCGTGTCAAATGTCAAATCAAAGCAACATCACTGTTCACAAAACTGTATTCAGCTGAGTTGAAATGCAGCTATTTGCCTTAATTTGAGATCTCCATAATCACCTACATCTAGAACAGTCACAGTTTGAAACATGGTATTGACAGATTTCTTCTTAAAGAAAAATCCACTAAAAGGTTCAATTGGTAAGTTTGATTGCATTGTCCCGTTCAGGCAGACATTTTGTTTCAAATTTTATTTATGTCACCCTAAGTTGATAATGTGGCTCTATAGTCCTTGGCTTGGACATCTTTCACCTGACATGAAAATGTTGTCACCAGAGCCAGCACAAACACTTTTTAGGAATTCCTGAGAGAGGAGATGAATCCCTTGACCCTTATGAAATTCAGTCCTAGTAATGAGTTAGTTATATAATGCTACCAATATTTAATGCTCTTGCACTAACTTCCCTTTTAAACTTAGTTTTTATTCTTTGACATCATGACACATATATTCAATGCATTTTTAAAAAAGATTTATTTATTGTATGTGTATGAATACACTGTAGCTATCTTCAGACACACAAACTGAGGGCGTCAGATCATATAGTGGTTGTGAGCCACCATGTGGTTGCTGGAAATTGAATTCAGGACCTCTGGAAGAGCAGTCAGAGCTCTTAGCCTCTGAGCCATTTCTTTAGTCCATATTCAATGTATTTTGTCCCTTCTCCTCTCCCATCAATTTCCAATGAGACCTTCTCTGTGCACAAATTTTCTTGATGTCCTCCGCAGAGAGCCAGCATTTAACATACATGGTCCACTGTTCATTCTATGAGGACCTTGTATCTTTTAAAATGTTTTTCCAGACACAATTTTCCTGTGTAGCCCAAGATGTACTGGAACATGCTCTATAGACCAGGAAGGGCTTGAACTCAGATTCCCCTGCCTCTGTTCCACAGTGCTGGGATTAAAGGCATGAGCCAACACCAACAGCTTCTTCTTTCTTTTTTGAAATCCCTTTTCTTCTATGATAGAATAGAAACCATGCTGTGATTAAAATTAGTATATAAGGAACTGTCTTTGGTTTTTTTTTGTCTTTTTTTATTAGATGTTTTCTTTATTTACAATATCTCCTTTCCCAGTTTCCCCTCCAAAATAAAATAACAAAAACTAAAACAAATCCCTGTTCCCTCCCCCCTTCGCATGCTCAGCCCCCCCTCCTGCTTACTAGTCCTGGTATTCCCCTACATTGGGACATAGAACCTTCACAGGGCCAATGGCCTCTCCTTCCATTGATGACCAACTTGGCCATTCTCTGCTATACATATGCTGCTGGAGCCATTAGTCCCACCATGTGTGCTCTTTGGTTGGTGGTTTAGTCCTTGGGAGCTCTGAGGGTATTAGTTAGTTCATAGTGTTGTTTGTCCTAAGGGGCTGCAAACCCTTCAGCTTGTTGGGTCTTTTCTCTAGCTCTTTCATTGGGGACCCTGTACTCAGTCCAATGAATGGTTGTGAGCCTCTACTTCTGTATTAGTGGGGTACTGTCAGAGTCTCTCAGGAGACAGCTATGTCAGGCTCCTGACATCCAGAACTACTGGCATCCACAATAGTGTCTAGATTTGGTGACTGAATATGGGAAAGATTCCCAGGTGGAACAGTCTCTGAATTGTCCTTCCTCTAGTCTCTGCTCCATACATAGTCTCTACAACTCCTTCCATGGGTATTTTGTTCCTCCTTTTAAGAAGGAATGAAGTATCCACACTTTGGTCTTCCTTCTTCTTGAGTTTCTTGTGGTTTGTGGTTTGTACTTTGTGTATTCTGAACTTCTGGGCTAATATCCACTTATCAGAGAATGTATACCATGTGAGTTCTTTTGTGATTAGGTTACCTCACTCTGGATGACATTCTCCAGATCCATTCATTTCCCTAAGAATTTCATAAATTCATTGTTTTTAATAGCTGAGTAGTACTCCATTGTGTAGATGTGCCACATTTTCTGTATCCATTCCTCTGGTGAGGGACATCTGGGTTGTTTCCAGTTTCTGGCTATTATAAATAAGGCTCCTATGAACATAGTGGAGCATGTATCCTTATTACATGTAGGAGCATCTTCTGGGTATATGCCCAGGAGTGGTATATCTGGGTCCTCTGGTATTATGTCCAATTTCCAGAGGAACAGACAAACTGATTTCCAGAGTGGTTGTACCAGCTTGCAGTCCCAACAGCAATGAAGGAGTGTTCCTCTTTCTCCACAACCTCGCCAGCATCTGCTGTCACCTGAGTTTTTATCCTAGCCATTCTGACTGGTGTGAGGTGGAATCTCAGAGTTGTTTTGATTTTCATTTCCCTGATGACTAAGGATGTTGAACATTTCTTTAGGTGCTTCTTAGCCATTTGATATTCGTCAGTTGAGAATTCTTTGTTTATCTCTGTACCCCATTTTGATAGGTTTATTTGGTTCTCTGAAGTCTAACTTCTTGAGTTCTTTGTATACATTGGATATTAACCCTCTATCAGATATAGGATTGGTAAAGATCTTTTCCCAATTTGTTGGTTGCCATTTTGTCCTATTGACAGTGTCTTTTGCCGTACAGAAGCTTGGCAATTTTATGAGGTCCCATTTGTCAATTCTTGATCTTAGAGCATAAGCTATTGGTGTTCTGTTCAGGAAATTTTCCCATGTGCCTATGTGCTCAAGGCTTTTGTCCACTTTCTTTTCTATTAGTATGAGTGCATCTGGTTTTATGTGGGGTCACTGATCCACTTGAACTTGAGCTTTGTACAAGGAGATAGGAATGGATCGATTTGCATTCTTCTACATGC
>NW_022196915.1:42629820-42630598 GCF_008632895.1 Mastomys coucha
CATTCAGAATAAAAGCTGTGAAGCTTCACATCAAATTCTACACTTTTAGTGCAGAATATATTTTATGCACTTATCTACCACCAGATTAAAACAACAACAACCAAAAAAACCATGGCATAATTAGAAGAAAATGACAATGAAAGCACCAATCACACCACCTGAGGAGACCAGAAAAGACAGAGAGACAGGGAGAGAGAGAAAGAGAGAGAGAGAAAGAAAGAGAGAGAGAGAGAGAGAGAGAGGTGGCGGAGAGAAAAAGAGAGAGAGAGAGGGGGAGAGATAGGGAGAGAGGCGGGGTGGGGGAGAGAGAGAAACCAAAACATTCACATAGCACAACAAAAGTCCACAAATACCAAAGTAGTCCCAAGGAATAAGCACACAACTGGAAATGTGACAACTCCTCATCTTAAATTATACCACAGAGCCATAGTGATGAGGCAGCCTGGTGCAAAAATAGACAGGAAGACCAACAGAGTAGAACAGCGGCCCTGGACATGAAGAGGCAAAGCAAAAGCCACTGAATTGTTGACAAGGAGGGGAAAATATCTTTCAAAAACAGGTTCAACAAACAGTGCTGGTGAAACTGAATGCCCACATTCATAGAAATGAAATTAGATTCATGCTTCTCACCTTTTACAAAAATCATTTCAAACTGGATTAAAGGTCTTAGGTTAAAATTAGAAACACAAGCTTTCAGAAGAAAACTCAGAGAAATCCTTCAAGATATTAGGAAAAGCAAGAATTTTTAAACAGAAGACCAAAGGCAGAAGAACCAACT
>NW_022196915.1:42630608-42632897 GCF_008632895.1 Mastomys coucha
GGAGAGGGAGAGAGAGAGAGGGAAAGAAAGAGGGGGTGTGAGTGGGGGAGAGAGAGAAACCAAAACATTCACATAGCACAACAAAAGTTCACAAATACCAAAGTAGTCCCAAGGAATAAGCACACAACTGGAAATGTGACAACTCCTCACCTTAAATTATACCACAGAGCCATAGTGATGAGGCAGCCTGGTGCAAAAATAGACAGGAAGACCAACAGAGTAGAACAGCGGTCCTGGACATGAAGCGGCAAAGCAAAGGCCACTGAATTGTTGACAAGGAGGGGAAAATATATTTCAAAAAACAGGTTCAACAAATAGTGCTGGTGAAACTGAATGCCCACATTCATAGAAATGAAATTAGATTCTTGCTTCTCACCTTTTACAAAAATCATTTCAAACTGGATTAAAGGTCTTAGGTTAAAATTAGAAACACAAGCTTTCTGAAGAAAACTTAGAAATCCTTCAAGATATTAGGAAAAGCAAGAATTTTTAAACAGAACACCAAAGGCAGAAGAACCAACTCAGTATCAACAGGTGGGACTACTTGAAAATAAAGATGCTGTGTAGCAACAGAAACAATCATGGCTGACTCCTGACAGGAAGCTAAGAAGCCAGTTCTTCCATCCACAGGACCAGAGGTCTCAGCGGTCCAATCTGGTGCTGGAGCTCCTGAGGATTCCTAGAGATCTGCTGCTCTCAACTATGATGGAGTCCTGAAGAAGGAGGTTCTCCCACCAAAGACGAGAACCTCAGCAACAGGATAGATGGAGTCAGAAAGCATGGGACAAGCAGGCAAAATCTAACCTTCCTCTCTCCATGTCCTTATGTGGGCTGCCTCTAGGAGGGGTGGCCCTGACTTAGGGTCCATTTTCCACCCCAAATAATCTAATCCTGAAAATCCCTCATAGGTTTGCCCAGAGGCTTGAGTTTGGTTATTTCCAAATGCAGTCAAGTTAACAACCACAATTAGCCATCACTAACTATCCTCCAAAATAAATAATGCAGAGAAGTAAAACTTCCCATCAACAAATGGGCAATTAAATAAAATAATCAGTTTAAACAAAAAGAAAAGGAATTAATGAAACAAAAAATATAATAACTATGATATTTAAAGCATTTAGTATTTATTGTCATAAAACCAGACATGTTGATCATCAGAATGCAAAGGAAGTTTTTGGTCTTAAATGCACAGACCTATGGACAACTGATTTTTGATAAAATCAATCCATAAATACACAATGAAAATAAAGACAACAATGTTCAACAAATAGTCCTGGTTTGGCTGGATATTTGCATGTAGAAGAATGCAAATTGGTTCCTGTCTATCACCCTTCACAAAACTCCAGAGCAAGAAGACCAAAGACCTTAACATAAATCCACATATACTAATCCCGATAGAAAATAGAGTGGGGAAAAGCCTTGAACACATTGGCACAGGAGGCTACTTTCTGAACAGAACTCGGATAGTGCGGGCCCTAAGACCAACCCTTTACAACTGGGACTTCATGAAGGTGACAAACTTCTGCAAGGCAAAGGAACCTGGCAGGTAGACAAAAGTGGCATCCTGGGGAAAGATTTTCATCAGCTTCAAGAATGGCTCTAGCAGGCCTGAGCATGGCAAAGACAAAGTCCTAGGATGAGAAACATGGCGCCCACAGGGTTTGACTTTTACCCTAACTCTCTTGCTAAAAACTGTATGATGTCATTCTTAAAGTTAGCCACCAAGATCCATTTTAGCCTCATTCCTCAGGCTAAATACCAATATCCAGCAATCAAAATTGATTATTTGCCTAACATGTTCAATCTCCACTTACCAACTCACTCTCGCACACACTCCCCCTTTCACTTTAAAATCCCTGTCCTGCAGAAATACCTGCCTGCTCTTCCTCCTCTTAACTTCTCTTGCTGGCTTGTTTGCTGATGCTGCTACCTTTGTAAGCCTCCTCTGCCCTACAACCCTGCTTGCCCCTCTTGAGTAATAAATCTCCTTTGTGCTAAGAATTAGGTGTCTGGCTATGTCCTGTACTGATTTTAGGGGTTGACCTCCCTTACAATACACATCTGGCAGTGGGCTAGTATCCTAAGAATGCAAAGAACTCAAGAAACTAGACATGAACAAATCAAATTTTAAAATGAGGTGCAGATATAAAGAGAGAATTCTCAATAGAAGACTCTCCAATAGCTGAAAAAAATTAAAGAAATGTTCAACATCCTTATTCATCAGACAATTGCCAATCAAAAGTATTTTGATATTACACCTGCCAGAATGAATAAGACCAAAACCACAAG
>NW_022196915.1:42635128-42638533 GCF_008632895.1 Mastomys coucha
AAATAGAAAGAGTTTATCACCCACCATTTATGGGTGATAAACATGTCGGAATTGTGTGGCCTGAAGTTTCAGTAAGAGGAGGGGCTGGGGAACAAGGAGGAAGCAAACCCCAGAAGTGACAGGGAGGTCTGCCTGGACCAGCGAGGTATACAAACCATGAAGTGACCAACACAGAAAAGAACTTCTGTTCTATGCACTCTGGAAGTTATTTATTATGAATGTTCAGCCTTTGCTGCCCACTCCATGTGGTTCTTGCCTGAGGTCAGACAGGCTGGCCGGACACAGGTGGTTTAACACCTGTTAGAGGAGCTTCATGTTTCTGCTTATCCACGGCAGGAAGTATACAACCTTGGTGAAGACTCCTAAAGAGATTGTCCTATTTTTTCCATAGGCTACAATTCCATAAGCTTTGTTGTCACACACAAGGGGTCCCCCAGAGTCACCCTGTGGGCAGAGAAAGGAAGAATTTAGTCTGGCTCTCTCTGGCTCTGTTCTCCCCATCTCCTCCTGGCAAGGCTAACTTTAGATCAGGGCCAGGACAGGTTTTCCAGCTTCCCTTGGTACCAGAGCTCCAGGGAGGCCCAACTTTTCCTTCTACCTCAGTCCTAGGATTTCCCTGAAGTTCTCAGAGATACTCTGAGATAATTTACCCTTTGGGGAATGACAGATGTTTTCCAAGCTTACACTTGCTTACCCACACAAGAGACCAAAGCTGGATTTTTGGGCTTTCCCTTCTCTGAACTGAGGCTTGAGGGTTTTGCCATTCTCACACCTTGGCCCCTCTCAGGTCCCTCTCACCCGGCGTTTTGGCTGTTAAATGCTTGATCCCCCACCTCAGAAGTAGCCTTTATTTTCTTCAAGTCTCCAGCACAAATCTCTGTGGTCTTGGTGTAGTGACGGAAACGTTTTTTGCATTTCCGGTCTTTCTGGATCATCAGTTCAGCCTCTCGTAGACGGGCAGATGCTTTAATGGGATTTATAGACTGTAATCCCCAGCCAGCCACACTGCACACATCCCCTGGCTTCACCTGGTCATTGGGCCCAGGCAACCTGAGGGGCCTCACCGCTTTAGTTCTCTTGGCCTTACTCTCCAGCTGATAGGAAAGAGACATGAGAGACCAGCTCAGCTAGGAGCCTGCTAGCCTGAGACTCTTGGAAAGTCAGGATGGAAGTAAGGGAAGAAGAACCAGGATGAGCAAAGGAAGGAAGTTCTAGCCCTGTACAAAGAAGAACACAGCTGGGGGTCAGTGAGGGGCAGGCAGAGATTTGTGGTTAGGAGGGTGGCAGGTCTCACCTTTAACAGCATGATGTCATTGGTTTTAACCAATGGATTATAGTCTGGATGGGGAATGGCTTCTGCTACAGGGATGATCTGCTGTGTCTCCTCCTTAGCCTTAATGTTGTGGGCCCCCAGTGTGACTGTCATTGAGCTGTGGAGAGAACAGAGTGGAGAGGAGAGTGGAGAGGAGAACCTCAGAGAGGATGCAGTCCAAGAGCTGTGAAAGGCAGGGTAGGCGGGGTGGGGCTCTAGCTGAGGGGACTTGAGGACATAGGAGGGCCTCAGGGTCAGATCTACCGCTCTCTGCTTCTCAAGGACATGGATCTCCTGGGTGCTCCTTCTTGCATCGAGGCAACATTCCATAGCCTGCATTGTGTTTTAATGGGAATCAGTGTTTCAATCACTGATTTAGTTTGGCCAGTGTAGTTGATCAACTCAAGTATGCTGCTGGCTCTGACCGCTCACCCTTGGACCTACATTTACCTCTCATCTCACTCCCATTTTCACAGTCCTTCCTTCAAGAGAGCTCACATGGGATCATCCACAATAGAGGACAGAAGATCTTGTGTGTGTGTGTGTGTGTCTGAGAAAAGGTAGGCTAGCTGCTCCTCCTCACCTGTTTCTGCAGTGAGCAGCCGTCAGCACAAAGTAGTCTTGAATCAGGAAGCCTCCACATTGTCCCTTTTCCCCTTTACTATCCACAGACTCAACGAACGCCATGTAGGGGCGGGAGTGTGGCTTCACCTTATGGCCACCGATGATCTCCTCTGAAAGAAGGGCTAGAATATGGTGTGTCTGGAAGCAGTAGATAGGGTGAGCAGGGGAGATCTAGGAAGGGACTGATTGGGGGTTGGATCTGCAGTCCCTAAAGCCTATTGCAGACAGGATTCCTTGCACATGGAATAATCTTTGCTGACACTTAAGCCTTAGAATCCTGCTCTAAGAAGGGTAGCACTCGATTTCCACTCCCTACTTTACAAATGCATGGAGGGATCAGCTCTGTCTTCATCATGTAGAGGGAATCCTGCTAATATCCATGTTGGTTTTTGTTTCTTAGTGAGTCATCCCAACCCCTGTAGTATTGACTGGTGTCATTTTCTCACATTTTACCCACACATCCTATAGAGGTGGATTTTCTAACATTATTGTGCCTAACATCTTGGGTTCTCAGTAAATGCTTTTTGCTGCATCAGCGAGTGGCTTGTAGTTAGCTGGGTTTGATGTGTCAGTGCTGGTGGGATTCATAGCCAGGAACACATTGGAGTAGTTAATGTGCTGTCCCAGATGGGAGTAGCTTGGCATCTGCAGAAGAAGGGGAGAGGCCAACTAAAACTAGCCTGCAAAGCTGGTGGAGCATGCAGTGCAGATCTCGTCAGCCTGGGCCTCTGTCTTCTGTAGGGCTGAGGGTGGACTTAATGAAGGACGCTAAGATTCTTGAGCTGGTGGCCATACCCCATGGCTGGTTCATCATTAACACTGCCTTGTCCTTTGGCTAAAGTTAAGTTATGATGTACATTTTTGTATCATTGCATTGTCTGCCACCTCTTTCTAAGAATGATCCAGTCTCCAGGTAATGGAAAAAAAAGCTGGGGGGAGCTTGTAGCTACTAACTTTCTGAGAGCACCTCCCTTCCTCAGACCTTGTTGAGAATCTAACCAGTGTCAGATTTCCAAGTCTGGGTTTGGGATGGGATCCGAGATTCAAAAATTTCCTGGGTTCAGTGCCAGGACAATTCCTGACTTCTGCTGGGCAGAAAGACAGCAGAGGTGTCATGGGATGGCATCACTGCCACAGGGATGGTCACTTACCTGCTCCAACTCCAAGAGGCAGAAGTAGAGTCAGGAGAATCAGGACTGGTGGCATCTTCCCAGGAAGGCTGCTCAGGATGGAGGAGGGCAGAGTAGACACTGCGCCCTTGTAAGGGGAAGAAGAAGGTGTGGACTCAGGGGCCTCACAGGCATTTTAAACCTATGCACCTCTGCTTCTGATTGACGTCACATTACTTAAGGAAGTATTCTGGTTTGTGTAAAAATGACACTGTCACCACACTGCCATCCTATGAACTAAGCTGGGATAAAGGTCAAGAATGTAGAGGGTTGGAAGCTGTGGTTGAGGAGGCCTGAGAC
>NW_022196915.1:42639240-42641573 GCF_008632895.1 Mastomys coucha
ATGCCGAAAACACACAGAGCTTCCTGGATCCTGCTTTCCCCATCACTGCTTTATGGATCTTGGATACTTTTGAATTTTCTCATTTCATGTTTTGGGCCAAGGGAGGATTTCTTGTCTTAATTGTGAACTACAGATGTGATCATATTTGGATCAAAATTAGTCATCTAGTGTGGGGTCAATGGGTGGCCCACATCTACCCCAGGGCTTTGGCTGCTGGAGAGGCAGGATGTGGGAAGTTTTGACTGTGCAGAGCCCATGCTGGTGCTGGGCAGGCGCTGGGTTATGGGAAGGCACAGGACCCTGCTTCAGGGGTGGGAGAGTGCAGTGTGGGGTACCTGGGGACTGCCTGAGCTGGCTTGGAATTCGATGAAAAGAGACAAACCATGGTTTTAAGTCATTTATTGTCAGGGTGAGAGTGGCAATGAATAAACCATACCCCACTTTTTCAGGGCAGGCCTGAGGTTAAATACCTTTTGCAGGGAGGAATGTCTAGGAAGAAGAGCTGAATTGGCTAAGCCTTTTGCACCTTTAGGTGCCTCATTAAAATGGAGATCTGTCATACATATGCTGCTGGAGATGAATCCCTTGACCCTTATGAAATTCACTCCTAGTAAGGATTTATATAATGCTACCAATATTCAATGCTCTTGCACTAACTTCCCTTTACAAACTTAGTTTTGATTCTTTGACACCATGACATATATATTCAATGCATTTTAAAAAAGATTTATTTATTGTATGTATGTGAATATACTGTGGCTATGTTCAGATACACAAGCTGAGGGCATCAGATCTTATAGTGGTTGTGAGCCACCATGTGGTTGCTGGTAATTGAACTCAAGACCCCTGGAAGAGCATTCAGAGCTCTTAGCCTCTGAGCCATCTCTCTATCCCAGATTCAATTTATTTTGTTCCCTCTCCCCCATCAATTTCCAATGAGACTTTCTCTGTGCACAAATTTTCTTGATGTCCTCTGCAGAGAGCCAGCATTTAACATACATGGTCTAGTGTTCATTCTATGAGGCCCTGTGTATCTTTTAAAATGTTTTTCCAGACACAATTTTCCTGTGTAGTCCAAGATATCCTGGAACATGCTCTATAGACCAGGAAGGGCTTGAACTCAGATTCCCCTGCCTCTGTTCCACAGTGCGGGGATTAAAGGCATGAGCCAACACCAACAGCTTCTTCTTTCTTTTTTGAAATCCCTTTTCTTCTATGATGGAATAGAAATCATGCTGTGATTAAAATTAGTATATAAGGAACAGTGTTTGCTTCTTTTTTGTCTTTTTTTTATTAGATGTTTCCTTTATTTACAATATCTCCTTTCCTAGGTTCCCCTCCAAAATAAAATAAAATAAAATAAAATAACAAAAATAAACAAACCCCTGTTCCCTCCCCTCCCTTACCACCCTACCACCTCCTGCTTACTGGCCCTGACATTCCCCTTCACTGGGGCATAGAACCTTCACAGGGCCAACGGCCTCTCCTCCCATTGATGACCAACTTGGACATCCTCTGCTATACATATGCTGCTGGAGCCATTAGTCCCAGCATGTGTACTCTTTGTTTGGTGGTTTAGTCCTTGGGAGCTCTGAGGGTACTAGTTAGTTCATATTGTTGTTCATCCTAAGGGGCTGCAAAACCTTCAGTTTGTTGGGTCCTTTCTCTAGCTCTTTCATTTGGGACCCTGTACTCAGTCCAATGGATAGTTGTGAGCTTCTACTTTTGTATACCTTGGGTACTGTCAGAGTCTCTCAGGAAATAGCTATATCAGGCTCCTGTCATCCAGCACTACTGGCATCCACAATAGTGTCTAGATTTGATGATTGAATATGGGATGGATTCCCAGGTGGAGCAGTCTCTGAATTGTCCTTCCTTTAGTCTCTGCTCCATAGTTAGTCTCTACAACTCCTTCCATGGGTATTTTGTTCCTCCTTTTAAGACTAAGAGACACACTTTGGTCTACCTTCTTGAGTTTCTTGTGGTTTGTGGTTTGTACTTTGTGTATTCCAATCTTCTGGGCTAATATCCACTTATCAGAGAATATATACCATGTGTGTTCTTTTTTGATTGGGTTACCTCACTCAGAATGACATTCTCCAGATCCATTCATTTCCCTAAGAATTTCATAAATTCATTGTTTTTAATACCTGAGTAGTATCAATTGTGTAGATATATTATATTTTCTGTATCCATTCCTCTGGTGAGGGACATCTGGGTTATTTCCAGTTTCTAGCTATTATAAATAAGGCTCCTATGAACATAGTGGAGCATGTGTCCTTATTACATGTTGGAGCATCTTTTGGTTATATGCCCAGGAGTGGTATAGCTGG
>NW_022196915.1:42646495-42647998 GCF_008632895.1 Mastomys coucha
AGACAATTGCCAATCAAAAGTATTTTGATATTACACCTGCCAGAATGAATAAGACCAAAACCACAAGTAAGACCTCATGCTGGTGAGCACATGGAGCAAGGATAACATTCCTTCACTGCTCAAGGAGTGCAAATTTGTTCAACCACTGTGTAAATGTATAGGGTGGTTACTGAGGAAGATGGGGAATCTATCTACCTCAGAACCTAGCTATACCATCCATGGGCATATTCCCAAAGGGTGCTCCATTCTACAATTAGGACACTTGCTCAACTGTGTTCATAGTAATCTTATTCATAATAGCCAGAAACTAAAAATAATCTGGATGTCTCTCCACAGAAGAGTCGATAAAGAAAATGTGAAACATTTATTCAATGGAGTATTGGAGCAGCTGTAAAAATGGCAACATGGAACTTGCAGACATTTGGAAGAAATTAGAAAAAAAAATCACACTGAGTGAGGTCACCCAGACCCAGAAAGACAAACATGGTATATACTTGCTTATAAGTGGATACTAGGTGTGACATAAAAGACAATCATGCTGCAATCTACTGACACAGACAGACTAAGTGACAAGGAGAGGTCAAAGCGGGGTGAGAATCATGGAATTTCTTGGAAAGGAGAAATAGAACACATTCTGCAGATGGACAGGGCTGGGTAGGGTTGTGAACAGGAAGAATCAGGTAAGGGAGGGAGCAATGAAAGGAGGGTGTATGAGACAATGACTGGAGTTGAAACATTTGGCCAGCAATGTGGGAATCTACGGCAACAGAACATCTCTGGAAATTTTGAAGGAGACCCTAGCAAAGTCTCAGAGTACTGGGGAATACAGAGGCTGAACAGGCCATCTTTTGTAACCAGGCAAGTCTTCCAGTGGTGGTACTGGTGGTACCTAGCCAGACGTATTTGACCTATAATTTGTGCTATCTACAAGATGTACTGGGGTAAAGATTTCACAGCAACTGTGGTGAGGCCGACTAATGACTGGTCACATGCGGCTTGAACCACAAGAGTGATCCCATGCTAGACACTGCCTGGATGTTCAGGAAGCAGAGGCTGGATAGAACGGAGACCAATGATAGAACCAAACACAACTGGCCATAAGGAGAAGTCAATGAAATGATTCCTGGTGATATTCTGCTGTACTCATGGATGGATGCCTACCCCATCAAAATCAGAGAGGTTTCTTCCAGCAACTGATGGGTTCAGTTGCAGAGACCCATGGCCAAACACTAGGCAGAGCTTGGGGGACTCCCCTCTAAAAGGGGGAGGAAATATTTCAGAAGACAGAGGGGTCAAGTACACTAGGAAAGCCAGCCCACAGAATCAAGTAGGCAGGGCTCTTAGGGGCTCACGGAGGGTGAAATGACCATCACAGAACATGTATGACTCTCAGCTACATCCTCTGCATATGTGTTTTGGTTGTGTAGCTTAACGTTCTTGTGGAACTCTTAACAGTGGGAGTGGCTATGTCTGACCTTTGACCTACTCTAGGGCCCCCTATCC
>NW_022196915.1:42650096-42664649 GCF_008632895.1 Mastomys coucha
GGGTTGGATCTGCAGTCCCTAAAGCCTATTGCAGACAGGATTCCTTGCACATGGAATAATCTTTGCTGGCACTCATGCCTTAGAACCCTGCTCTAACAAGGTGTGGGTAGCACTCAACTTCCAGCCCCTGCTTTACAAATGCATGGAGGGATCAGCTCTGTCTTCATCATGTAGAGGGAATCCTGCTAATATCCATGTTGTTTTTTGTTTGTTAGTGAGTCATCTTAACCTCTGTAGTACTGACTCATGTCATTTTCTCACATTTTACCCACACATACTATAGAGGTGGATTTTTTAACATTATTGTGCCTAACATCTTGGGTTCTCAGTAAATGCTTTTTGCTGCATGAAAGAGTGGTTTATAGATAACTGGGGGTCTGTTGGGTCAGTGCTGGTGGGATTCATAGCCAGGAACACATTGGAGTAGTTAATGTGCTGTCCCAGATGGGAGTAGCTGTGGACCTGCAGAAGATGTGGAGGGGCCAACTAAAACTAGACTGCAAAGCTGGTGGAACATGCAAGACAGATCTCGTCAGCCTGGGCCTCTGTCTTCTGTAGGGCTGAGGGTGGACTTAATGAATGACGCTAATATTCTTGAGCTGGTGGCCTCACCCATTTGCAGGCTGGTCATTAAGGCTGCCTTATCCCTTGGCTAAAGTCAAGATGCACATTTTTGATCTTTGCACTGTCTGCCACATCTCTTTCTAAGCTTGTAGCTACTAACTTTCTGAGAACACCTCCCTTCCTCAGACCTTGTTGAGAATCTAGCTGGTGTCAGATTTCCAAGCCTGGGTTTGGGATGGGACCTGAGGTTCAGAAATTTCCTGGGTTCAGTGCCAGGACAATTCCTGATGACTGCTGGGCAGAAAGTCACCAGAGGTGTCATGAGATGGTATTGCTGCTCCAACTCCAAGGGATGGATTGTCACTCACCTGCTCCAGCTCCAAGGGGCAGAAGTAGAGTCAGGATCAGGACTGGTGGCATCCTCCCAGGAAGGCTGCTCAGGATGGAGGAGGGCAGAGTAGGCACCGCTCTTGGAAGGGAGGAAGGAGGTGTGGGCTCAGGGACCTCACAGGCATTTTAAACCTATGCACCTCTGCTTCTGATTGACGTCACATTACTTAAGGAAGTATTCTGGTTTTGGTAAAAATGACATTGTCATTACACTGCCATCCTATGAGCTAAGTTGGGATAAAGGTCAAGAATGTAGAGGGTTGGAAGCTGTGGTTGAGGAAGCCTGAGACCCCAGGAAGTCCACAGTGAGCACACAGAGACAAGTGTGTCCTTTTTTATGCCTTACACCTTTTTTTTTTTTTTTTTTTTTTTTTTTTTTTTGCATTCTGGTAAGATCTCTTTGGGTTTCTTTGTCTTTTTTTCCTCCTTCCATTTTCAAAAAATAATACTGACAACCAAATTATCTTAACAGCAGTTATAGCATACTACAATAAACTCACAAAGTTCCACAGTTCTGAGTGAAAATTGAGACTGTGCCATATCTGCTGGGCAGTGTTGCAGTGCATCATGGCATTAATCTCTGGGATGACATCATCCTGTGGCACAATCTGAATAATCTGACAAATTAATCTGAACTCACCCTGACTCTCCTGGAACTCCTAGGAAGTCACAGAGAAATCTCAAAAGCAAGTGTTTTCCCTGTCTCCAAATAGTCATGTGAACTGTCATACATAGTTAAGTGTAATAATGGTACACAAACAACAGGTATACATTCTCTTTTTAGTAGATATTGTCATTTATCTCTGGAACAAGAGCTTGAGGACTGGGTTTAATGACCTAGCCCAATTCCTCCATTCACTTCTAGGTAAGAATTCAGACAAATGTCTACAGAGGTTACAGCATACATGGGGTTCTGTTTTGTCTCATGTATGATCTCTTCATGTCCTAAGGAAGACAGTTTCTCTTAGAGGTCACTAAGATCAGACCAGCATTGGTTTCTCTGATGATGACTCCAGTGGTATTTCCTACAATGTTGTCTACTGTTTTCTAATGAAAAACAAGGACCGCGATTAGGTCTTGAATGACTATTTAATGTGCTACATCAGGAGTGGGAGAGACAGGGATGCAGCCCATGAAAATGCTCATCTTGACTGGAGAGAGCTGAGAGCCTGTGCTTAGAGCACTAGACGGTGAGAGCTGTGTGAGATCACTCAGGGAGGTGAGACAGGCTGGCCTTGGCCTGAGCACAGGTGTGTGTGTGTGTGTGTGTGTGTGTGTTTGCACATCCAAAAGTCCTCAGAGCTACCCTGGTCACTGCTTCATGGATTTCAGATACTTTTGAATTTTCTCATTTCTTATTTTGGAACCAAGGGAGGCTTTTTTTCTTAGTTGTGAAGTAAAGTATTGATAATATTTGGATCAAAATTAGTCTTCTAGTCTACTCTTATGTAACCTTTTAGCTTTTCTGGACTATTGTGAAGGGATAACTGTATTGGACTACACATTACTTACATAAACTATAATGAGCATTGATATTTCCCCCTGAAAGGAACTGTGTATAAATGACATGTTATCTGCACATACAGATAAGCAACCAAAGTCTTACAGAACAGAATAATCTCACTCATATGGGTGACCGCATAAAAAAGAATTTTAAAACTATGAAGGAGAACTCATGTTTGTGATATCTAATGAGTAAATCATACACATGAAAGTAATAAAATTTGTTCTGGTATTTTTTTCATCATAAAAGTATGAATCTGGTTGGAAACTCAACATGGCTTTTTTTTTAAAGGCATCAAATGTATTTTAGAAAGGTGATGTTGGATTACTGTTCCATTTCTCAGAAAAAATTCAAATTGAAGGTATCAGAAACAAATCATAGTACACCAATAAAAATGCACAGCATAGCTACTTAAGATAGGCAAGACTAAGCTACTGCCAGACCTTCAATGCCCAGCAACCCTGTTCCCAAGATTGTACTAGGCCTATCAGAAAAGCTGTGAACAGCAACATCAGAGACACAAAAGTGTAGCCCTTACCTGAGAAAAAGATGGAGGCAAGTTAACACAAGATTCTTTTAAGATATACGAAAATGAAAACCTCTAAGAGAAACTGTCTTCCTTAGGACATGAAGGGGCCATGTATGACATATAACAGAACCGTATGTATGCCGAAACCTCTGTGGACATTCGTCTGAATTCCTACCGGGGAGTGAATGGAGGAATGGGCCTATGTCATTGGAGGATGTTTATGTTTTGTGGTATATATGGCAGTGTCTCTGGGGTTGAGGGGAATAAAGATGAGAAAGTAATTAAAACACAACCAGAGAGAGAGGGGAGGGGAAAGGGAAGGAATGATCAAGATTAGTGGAGCTGAGTCCATTTTCCTATGGTTCTCCAGGCCCTCAACAATCAATATACCTCAGAAATGCACTAGACAGGGTTAGGGTTAGGATTTGCTAAAGCACTATACCACAGACTTTGACTTGTTAAATACCACCCCTTCCTTGCCCTCTGCCCTCCGTAGAGTAGTACAAGCAGGGAAGACCTATCTATTGGGAAGAACCCCTACCACTTTTTCAGGGTAGAATTCTGGCTAGTCCAAAAAGGGCCCCTCTTTTAAGGGCAGCAGGAAACTAGACAATGTAACTTTATCTAATATCAGGCCATTTATTTGGAGGAAATTTAGCTCCTGGAGCTGGATGGTTGAATGCAGGAGGAGTTCCACCAATTGTTCCAATTCCTTCCATTGTAGCAGCTTGGTTGAAACGTTCCATTGTTGGTGGAGTTAATCCTAGGGTTCCACCTGGAATAATAGTGGCCGGTCCTGGAGGAACTGAACTACCATTTGGCACAGGAGCAGGGGGCATGGTGCCTCTATTATTTATGCCCATAGCACCTCCCATAGCCATTTGGCCCATCCATATCCCTTGTTCTCTTACACCAGGGAAGGTTCCCTCGAGGCCTTCCTGCTGTCTTCACATCATTTCTTCTTGTTGATGCCATATTTCTTCCTCTCTACACCTGCATTCCTCTTCCTGCCTGAGTTCTAACTGCTTTCATTTCTGAACCTCTTGGTTATGCAGCTTGTCCATCTTCCCAAGCTCTTCTTTATGTCTCATCAAATCCTGCCTCATTAGCATAACCTGGTACTCCTGGTGTTCTGCCTCCATCTCCAGCTTCTTACCAGCCTCCTTGATGTTCTGGTCCACTTAATCTTGCTGTTGCTTCTCTATCCCGATGAGTGGCTTCCAGCGCATGGCACACTCATACTCCAAGGACCCAGGTTGTGCAAATCTGGGTGGCTGTTCACCTCTCCTCGTGAAATTGCTGGGTTTTATATATATATATATATATATATATATATATATATATATATATATATATATATATATATGTGTGTATATATATATATATATATATATATATATATATATATATATATATATATATATATATAACCAGCTTCTCTGGAAGTCCCTCTTCATCTTCTGACTGGTCCAGAGGTTCCACAGTCACAGGTTGAGGAAATATGGTTAGCAAGAAGGAGATTTCCCTGCAACTGTCCAGAGCTTTCTGAGCAGCTGGCTTCTCTGAGAACTCAACAGTGCCTTTCCCTGAGGGCCTTCCTTAGTCATCCACAATGACTACAGCCCTCTCTGCCTGGCCAAACACAGAGAAGGCTTCTTCCAGCAGTTCGTTGGACACACACTGAGGAAGGTTGCAGACTGTAAGGGATGCATGTGACAGGCAAAGTGCATGCGCAGCTGCTTTCCACAGAGTGGCATATCATCCAGCTCTACTTTGGCAATTTCCTCTAGGGTTTGTGTTTCCAAGCGAATAAAGCCAAAGCCTTTATCCTTATGAATGAAAACATCACCTGCTTTTCCATATTTCTCAAAAATGTTTCCTCATTTCCACCTCAGTGATGTCAAGGAAAGATTGACCACAAAGAGACAGCTACACTGGCTAAAGGTCTCTCCTGGTTTCCTAAAATTCTTCAGGTCCGTAGTCAAGCCTTCTTTCTGGCTGCTGGCCTGCTGTCCATTTGCAGATATTGGTGGGGGTGGGTGTTGCTGCTGCTGCTGCTGCTGCTGCTGCTGTTGCTGGTGCTGTTGATGATGCTTCCTTGGAGTATGTTTCTGCTTCTCCAAGTTAAAGGTTTTATTGCTCTGCATTTTTGCACCCTTGACTTTGATTTGAACCCAGCAAAGTGTCTGCCTCCCCGTTCTCTCTAACCCTGACTGCCTCTGCCCACAGTACATTGCTCAGAGTAAGGGCAATGCTACATGGCCTCCACCGTTCTCAGAATAAAAGCTCAATGCAGCTTTTGAGAAATGGAAGTTTCATGCCCTGGCTTGATGGACACAGCTCTGACCTCAGTGAATTCCTAAGGCGCTGCTGAGATACTTGGTTTCTAATCTTAATGTTAGTGTGCTTAGCACTTTAAATGGAAAGAACAACTAAAACCTTATGTCATTCCCCATTATCCCTCTTACCTCTTCCATGTCTCTCCGTGTCCTTCAGATTCGTGGCCATTATTCTTTAATTATCATTCTCTCGTACTCGTACAAGGAAATGAAATGAAATATAAATCCATCCTACAATGATGGTTTAATATTGCTTGAACACATATTTCTTTCAGGTTCGACATCTTGGGAATTAGAGAACCTCTATGGAACTCACTTTTGGGGAAAACTAATTTTCCCTCTCTTGGCAGTTTCTAATTGTGTGTTGCTCTTCATCAAGTGATGGGGCCCTTGCTAATTCCCTATCCACTTTGATGGTCAACTGGTGTTGTCATTGCTCAGGTCTTGGTTGAGCAGGCAGATTGTTGAGATTTCTTGGGTGTAGTTTGCTTGTCAAATCTGGAGGACATATAGCTAAAAGATGCTTAACTTTTGATTATGTGTCTGTGTTTGGGTATGTGCACATGAGTACAAGTGCCCTTGGAGGCCAGAGGAGCTGAAGTTTGGAGTGGTGATGAACTATTCAACATGGCAGCTCAGAACTGAACTTGGGTGCTTGGCAAGAGCAGCGTGAACTGTTAAGACTTCCAAGTCATCTCTGCAGTCCTGTGTGCTCAGTTCTTGAAACTAGTTGCTTATAAATGTAGGTCCTGTGAAAAAGTGGTGGCAGGAATACAGTGTGATTGTAAAATGTGAGCATTTGTCTCTCAAGAGGACCCATAAAAGACCTGGAAAGTTGTGAAGGGACATAATCAAAAATATTTTTAGTTTAAACAAAAGATTTCAGTTCTATGCATCCCTTTCTATTTATTTGAAAATCAACAGGTACCACATCTATGCTGAGAAGTGGACTTTGATTGTACCAAAATAGTGACAATATTTCAGGAGGTTGTGTAATCTGTTTTCAAATATCCAATCAATGCTACATCTCTGTTCACAAAAGTGTACTGAGCTGGGTTGAAATGCAGTGCATTATTTGCCTTAATTTGAGATCTCACCGATCTGGAACACTCATGGTTTGAAAGAGGGTATTGACAGTTGGTTTTCTTTTTAAAGATAAAATGATCAGTTAAATCCAGTAAAAGATTTAATTTGTACATTTGATTCCATTGTCACATTCTGGCAGATACTTTATTTCAAATTTTATTCATGTGATGATATCTAACTTGAGAATGTTATTCTAGCATCCTTAGCTTATCCATCTTACTTATGAAATGAAAATTATGTCCCCAGAGTTAGCAGAAATACTCTTTAGGAATTCCTGGAATGGATGATAATTTAATCCTGTGACCCTTATGAAATTCAGTCCTGGTGATGTTACCAACATTTAATGCTTTTGCACCAACTTTCCTTTTTAAATTTAGTTTTTATTTGCTGATACCATCACACATGTATTCAGTGCATTTTGGCCATTCTTACCCACGGTAAGAATGCTTTCCTCCATCACCAATTTTCATGAGACCTTTTCTAAATACAAGTTTTCTTGATGTCTACTGCAGAGAGTCAGCATTTCACATTACTGTAGTATGGTGATAGCATGGTCCATTGTTCATTCTATGAGGCCTTCTGAATTTATTTTTTTTATATTTTAAGAGACAGGTTTCTCTGTGTAGCCCTGGCTGTACTGGAACTTGCCTTTTAGACAAGACAGGGCTTGAACTCAGATCCAGCTGCCTCTGTGCCCCAGTGTAAAGATTAAAGGTATGTGCCAGCACTAAGAGATTCTTCCTCCCTCCCTCCCTTCCTCCCTCCCTCCCTCCCTCCCTCCCTTCCTTCCTTCCTCCCTTCCTTCCTTCCTTTCTTCCTCCCTTCCTTCCTTCCTCCCTCCCTCCCTTCTTCCTTCCTTCCTCCCTTTCTTCTTTACTTCTTTCCTTCCTTTTTTGAGATCCAGCTTCTTTTATGATGGGATAGAAGCCATGCTATTATTAAAAATAATAACAGATAAGGAATGGTATTTATATTTATTATGAAAATTGACAAGAAAACGAAGGCAAGGCACGAGAAGGTCAACATCTCAGCTGCTGATGCAATTCAGAGTGACAGCTGATTGTAAAGATGGTGGATGGGTGGTAGATGTGAAACATGGCTGAGGTGTGTGAGTGCCTAATGATCAAAACACAATGCTTACTTGGTTTCCAGTCACCATTAAATGCCCATTATTTGCAAAGGCAGGACTAAGCATCATAGGTAATCTGTCCATTTTATTTACTGAGTCTCCTGGAGCACATGCAAATCTGATGATGTTAGTTCAATTGTCTGCAGGCAGAAGATAAAATACTGGAAGCCTCCCATGCTATCAGTCTGGACTCAGGCATGCATACCAATAGCAAGAGCATCATATGTTCACTTTGCAGGACACTGGAACAAGTCATCTACAAAGTTCATGCTTAAGAGCCACACAATATACTTACAACATCATAACAAAATACTTTTTTTACAGTTAGAGTCAGAATTCAGAATTGAAGCTCTGAAGCTTCACATCAAATTCTACACTTTCAGGACAGAAAGAACATATTTTATGTTCTTATCTACCACTAGGAAAAAAAAATACATGACAGAATTAGAACAAAAATGACAATGAATGCACCAGTCAAGCTGCCTGAGGAGGCCAGAAGAGAGACAGAACCAAAATTAATATACAGAATTAGTGCAATGTATATCAAATTTCCCATGTCATATTTCACATACTAAGGAAAAACCCCCAAAACATTCATATAGCACAACAAAAGTCCACAAAAACCAAAGCAGTCCCAAGCAATAAGAGCACAGATGGAAATGTGACAACTCCTCACCTTAAATTATACCACAGAGCCATAGTGATAAGGCAGCCTGGTATTGGTGCAAAAATAGACAGGAAGACCAACGAAGTAGAACAGACGTCCTGGACATGAAGAGGTAAAGCAAAGGCCACTGAATTGTTGACAAGGAGAGAATAAAACCTGTTAGAATAATGATCCCACAAAAGGTGCTCACAAAACTGGAAATCCACCTGTAGAGGAATGAAATTAGATTCCTTGTACAAACATCAGTTCAAATGCATTAAAGGCCTTAGTTTAACCAGAGAAACAAACTTATAGACGAAAACACAGGGGACATACATCAAGATATTGGCAGAAGCAAGAATTTTTCAACAGAAGACCAAAGGCAGAAGAACCAACTCAGTATCAACAGGTGGGACTACTTGAAAATAAAGATGCTGTGTAGCAACAGAAGCAATCATGGTTGACTCCTGACAGGAAGCTAAGAGGCCAGTTCTTCCATCCACAGGACCAGAGGTCTCAGCGGTCCAATCTGGTACTGGAGCTCCTGAGGGTTCCTAGAGATCTGCTGCTCTCAACTGTGTTGGAGTCCTGAAGAAGGAGGTTCTCCAACCAAGGAAGGAAACCTCAGCAACAGGATAGATGGAGCCAGAAAGCATGGGACAAGCAGGCAAAACCTAACCTTCCTCTCTCCATGTCCTTATGTGGGCTGCCTCTAGAAGGGGTGGTGTAGCAGATTTTCCCTGTCCAACCACTTTAAATATTAAAACAGCAAGAAGCCTGTGATTGGTCAGGGAAAAGGGAGACAGATTGAAGAGTTTCAAAGGCAGGGTGGGAAAAGAAGGAAAGACAAGAAGAAAGGAAGATGGAGGAAGAGCAAGATGATCCAGATTCTGTGTGGTTTTAAATAGCTACAGGTAGTTATGATTATCTTATAAGGGATACATAATTACAGGATAATTTGTCTTAGCTAGGTGGGCAATTAATATCATTATCAATTGGCTCTGAAATTATTGTTTGGGCACCTTGAGATTTGAGAATTTATTGATATATAAATCTGACTAATTATAAGCTTCTAGAGTTTTGATTTACTTGGTTAGGGGAATTGTGACTGCCGACCACAGGGGATGGATGGCTGAGAAGGTACGGGCAGCTCTGAGGCAGGTGAACCGGAAAAGGGAAGACTGAAGACTGGAACTAGCCAAGAAGTGGCAAGACCACTGGGCAGAGGATAGCTGGGAATAGCATGGGAACTTGGTGCTTCTTTTTCAATATTTCTCTCAACAGAGTGGCCCTGATTTAGGGTCCATTTTCCATGTCCTATAATCTAGTCAAGAAAATCCCTCACAGATGTGCCCAGATGCTTGGGTTTAGTTACTTCAGAATGGAGTCAAGTTAACAACCACAATTTGTGATCATAGACTATTCTCCAAAATAAAGAATTTCAGAAATTAAACACCAGGGGATTAAAACTGCCAGTCAACAGATGGGCAATTAAACAAAATAAAAAGTTTAAACAAAAAAGGAAGAGAATGAATGAAATAAATTCTAATAACTGTATTTTTTTTAAAGTGTTCAATATTCATTCCTGAATTTAAGCTCTACTACTGAGCTTTAGTAATAAATGGTGGATGGTATTGTCATAAAACCAGTCATGTTGATCAAGAGAATCAATGGAAGTTGTGGGTTTTAAATGCACAGATCTATGGACAACTGATTTTTGTTTGTTTGTTTGTTTTTTTGAGACAGGGTTTCTCTGTATAGCCCTGGCTGTCCTGGAACTCATTCTGTAGACCAGGCTGGCCTCGAACCCAAGAAATCCACCTGCCTCTGCCTCCCAAGTGCTGGGATTAGAAGCGTGTGCCACCACCACTGCCCGGCTGTTTTTTCTTTTCTTTTTCTTTCTTTCTTTTTTTTTTTTTTTTTACTACTGATTTTTTGATTAGAAAAAATCCTTAATTCATAATGGAAAAAAAGATAGCTTCAACAAATTGTCTTGGTCTAATTGGATATTTACATGTAGAAGAGTTCAAATTGATCCATATCTACCACCCTTAACAAAACATGAGGGCAAGTGGACCAAAGACCTTAACGTAAATCCACATATACTAATTCCGATAGAAAATAGAGTGGGGAAAAGCCTTGAACACATTGCCACACTTTCTGAACAGAACACGGATGGTGCGGGCCCTAAGACCAACAGTTTACAATTGGGACTTCATGAAGGTGGCAAACTTCTGTAAGGCAAAGGAACCTGCCACTAGACAAAAGTGGCATCCCGGGAAAAGATTTCCACCAACTTCAAGAATGGCTCTAGCAGGTCTGAGCATGGCAAAGACAAAGTCCTAGGATGACAAACATCGCGTCCATGGGGTTTTGACTTTTACCCTAACCCTCTTGCTAAAAAGTCTTAGATTTCATTCTTAAAGATAGTCATCAAGGTCTATTTCTTTATTTGGCCATTAACTCATTCCTCAGACTAAACACCAATATCCAGCAATCAAAATTGATTATTTGCCTTGCATGATCAATCTCCACTTACCAACTCACTCTCGCACACACTCCCCCTTTCACTTTAAAATCCCTGTCCTGCAGAAACACCTGCCTGCTCTTCCTCCTCTTAACTTCTCTTGCTGGCTTGTTTGCTGATGCTGCTACCTTTGTAAGCCTCCTCTGCCCCGCAACCCTGCTTGCCCCTATTGGGTAATAAATCTCCTTTGTACTAAGAATTAGGTGTCTGGCTATGTCCTGTACTGATTTTAGAGGTCTACCTCCCTTACAATACACATCTGACAGAGGGTTAGTATCCACAGTATGCAAAGAACTATAAAAACTAGACATAAACAAACTAAATGATCAAATTTTAAAATGTTCAACATCCTTATTCATCAGACAATTGCCAATCAAAAGTATTTTGATATTACATCTTACACCTGCCAGAATGAATAAGATCAAAAACACAAGTGAGACCTCATGCTGGTGAGCACATGGAGCAAGGGTAATACTGCTTCACTGCTCAAGAAGTGCAAACTTGTTCAATCAATATGTAAATCAATAGGGTAGTTACTCAAGAAGATGGGGGAATCTATCTACCTCAGAACCTAGCTATACCACCCATGGGCATATTCCCAAAGGGTGCTCCATTCTACATTAGGACACTTGCTCAACTGTGTTCATAGTAGTCTTATTCATAATAGCCAGAAACTAGAAATAACCCAGATGTCTCTCCATAGAAGAGTAGATAAAGAAAATGTGAAACATTTATTCAATGGAGTATTGGAGCAGATGTAAAAATGACAACATGGAACTTGCAGCCAAATGGAAAGAAGTAGAAAAAAATCATCCCGAGTGAGGTAACCCAGACCCAGAAAGACAAGCGTGGTATATAATCGCTTATAAGTGGATACTAGCTGTTACATAAAGGACAATTATGCTGCAACCTACTGACACAGACAGGCTAAGTGACAAGGAGAGGTCAAAGACATGGAGAATCATGGAATTCCCTGGGAAGGAAAACTAGAATGGATTCTACAGATGGACAGGGCTGGGTAGGGTTGTGAACAGGAAGAATCGGGTAAGGGAGGGAGCAATGAAGGGAGAGTGTATGAGACAATGACTGGAATTGGAGCATTTGGAGGCAATGTGAGAATCTGTTGCAACAGAACATCCCTGGAAATTTTGAAGGAGACCCTAGCAAAGTCTCAAAGTACTGGGGGATACAGAGGCTGAACAGGCCATCTTTTGTAACCAGGCAAGTCTTCCAGTGGTGGTACTGGGACATAACCTAGCCAGAAGTATTTGACCTACAATTTGTGCTGTCTACAAGATGTGCTGAGGTAAAAGTCTCACAGCAATTATGGTATGGCCAACCTAAGGCTGGTATTACGAGAGGTGATCCCATACCAGACACTGCCTGAGTGTTCAGGGACCAGAGGCTGGATAGCCTCGAGACCAAGGATAGAATCAAACACAACTGACCGTAAGGAGAAGTCAATGAAATTACTCCTGGTGATATTCTGCTATACTCAGAGATGGATGCCTACCCCATCAAAATCAGAGAGGCGTCACCCAGCACCTGATGGATTCAGTTGCAGAGACTCACAGCCAAATACTAAGCAGAGTTCAGGGGAAGCCTCTCTAAGAAGGATCTGGGAAGATTTTAAAAGCCAAAGGAGTCAACTACACTAGGAAACACAATCCACAGAATCAACTAGGCAGGGCTCAAAGGGGCTCATAGAGCCTATGTGGATCTTAGCGAGGTCCTCTGCATACATGTTATGGTTGTGTAGTCTTATGTTTTTGTGGGACTCCTAACAGTGGGAGTGGATATGTCTCTGAACCTTTAATCTTCTCTTATACCCCTGTCCTCCTACTAGTTTGCCTTGTCCCATCTTGATATAAAGGTTTGCAGTCTTATTGTAACTTGTTAAGCTGTGTTCAGTTGATATCCCTGGGAAGTTCATGCCTTTCTGAAGGGAAATGAGGGAACAGTGAATCTGGGAGTGCTGGGAAAATTGTAGGGAAGGTAAACTGTGGTCAGGATGTAAAGTATGAGAGAAGAAAAACTATAATTCACCAGGCTGCTGTGTGAGGGGTTGAATATGGTCAAATGGGTCACCACGTACTGTTTTATACTTCAGCTGGAATCTAAATTTGAACTTCAAGGAAGCTAAAGCCTCTCTGCTGGCCTTTCCCCTGCCCACAAATTACAGTAGGGGTTCTACCTGAAGTACATTGAAATCCAGAGAGATGGAAGTTTTCCATCTTCCTCCCACTTCCACACACTGAGTTCTGAACCCAAGAATACCCTGTACATGGAACTGTTAGAATATATATATAGAGAGAATTTAATCATTTTTTCAAAATGTGATTTTTTTGTGCATTCAAGATATAGAGCTGTCTGTTCCACATTGACTTGTCTAGAGAAACAAGAAGATGAAGGCCAAGAAGGTCTACTCTGTACCTGATACAGAACCAGAGACCTACAAGTGTTGGTTGCTGATGTCAAGAGATATTTCTAGTCTAGCATCCCTTGAATCCCTAGAGTTCAAAAAGTGCCATACCCCATGTGGTCATGAGGGGGAGGCTGAGGTTCCAGAATAAGCCATGGTACTTGACAAACTGGACGTATTGGCTGAGCCTCTCTGTTCATGGAATTCATTAACCTACCTTAGGTAGAAGGGGTGAGCCCAGGTGACTGGCAGCCCAAGTCTGGCTGGAATATGAGGTAGAGGAGACTCCACAGCTTTGGAACTTTATAGGTAGAGGAGGGAAAGGCTGCTATAAATCCTGCCTAGGTGAGGAAGGAATGGAGTAGAAACTACTAGACAAAGTCAGATGGAAAACACTGGAAGACAACAAAGTGAGACAGAAGTTGATAGAGCTCTCTGGTGGGCTGGGTAGTGAGATCCAGGTGAGTCTGTGTCCATCAGTTGATATCTCTGTATCTGAGACAGCAGACAGTTCAGGTGGCGAGAGTCACCTGTCCTGCTAGAAGAGGGGAATTCCTGGAAATTGGAAACTGACTGGGTTATACAGCCCATGCCTTCTAAATTTCCAGAGTCAAATCTCCCTTCACACAAATGCTTTGTTTGACTTTCTGCCATTTTGGGGACTGGATGAAGGTGGCTCATTGGATATAGGAATATCTTAGGCAAATAGATGGATCTGGAGAATATCATCCTGAGTGAGGTAACCCAATTACAAAAGTACACACATGGTATGTACTCACTGATAAGTGGATATTATCCCACAAGCTCAGAATACCCAAGATACAATATCCACAAACCACAAGAAACTCAAGAAGGAAGACCAATATGTGATACTTCGATCCTTCTTAGAAGGGGGAACAAAATACCCATAGAAGTAGTTTTAGAGAGAAAGTATGGAGCAGAGACTGAAGGAAGAACCATTCAGAGACTGCTCCACCTGGGAATCCTTCCCATATTCAATTACCAAACCCAGACATTATTGTGGATGCCAGCAAGTGCTGGCTGACAGGAGCCTGACATAGCTGTCTCCTGAGAGGCTCTGCCAGTGCCCGACTAATACAGAAGTAGGGGCTCACAGCCATCCATTGGACTGAGCACAGGGTCCCCAATGAAGGAGCTAGAGAAAGGACCCAAGGAGCTGAAGAGTTTGCAGCCCCATATGAGGAACAACAATATGAACTAACTAGTACCCTCAGAGCTCCCAGGGACTAAATCACCAACCAAAGAATACACATGATGGGACTCATGGCTCCAGTTGCATATATAGCAGAGAATGGCCTAATTGGTCATCAATGGGAGGAGAGGCTGTTGGCCCTGTGAAGGTTCTATGCCCCAGTGTAGGGGAATACCAGGGCCAGGAAGCAGGAGAGGGTGGGTT
>NW_022196915.1:42664957-42676676 GCF_008632895.1 Mastomys coucha
AAAAAAAAAAAAAGAAGGCCAGGAAGGTTTACATACCAAACTCCATGCAGCCAGAAGTATACAGTGAGAACCTATCTTCAAAATATAAACAAAGAAAAACACCCTACCTCCTACCATGTATGGGTGATAAACATGTGGGAATTATGTGGCCTGAAGTTCCAGTAAGAGGAGGGGTTGGGGAAGGAGGCGGAAGGAAACCCCAGAAGTGACAGGGGAGGTCTGCCTGGACCAGCGAGGTGCACAAACCATGAAGTGGCTGACACAGCAAAGAACTTCAGTCAAATGCACTCTGGAGGTTATTTATTATGAATTTTCAGCCTTTGTTGCCCACTCCACGTGGTTCTTGCCTGAGTTCAGACAGGCTGGTCGGGCACAGGTGGTTTAACACTTGTTAGAGGAGCTTCATGTTTCTGCTTATCCATGGCAGGAAGTGTACAACCTTGAGAAGATTCCTGGAGAGATCCTATTTTCTTTGACATAAGACAAAACTCCATAAGCTTTGTTGTCATACACGAGGGGTCCCCCAGAGTCACCCTGTGGGCAGACAAAGGAAGAACTTAGTTTGGCTCCCTCTGGCTCTGTTCTCCCCACCACCTCCTGGCAATGCTAACTTTAGATCAGGGCCAAGACAGGTTCTCCCAATTCCCTCAGTACCAGAGGTCCAGGGAGGCCCCACTTTTCCTTGTATCCCAGTCCTAGACTTTCACTGAAGTCCTCATGGATGCCCTGAGATAATTTATCCTTTTGGGGATGACAGAATTTTTTCAAGCTTACACTCTTGAGTCACCCACCCAAGAGACCAAAGCTGAGTTTGGAGCTGTCCCTTCTCTGAGCTGAGGCTTGAGAGCTTGGCTATTCTCCCAGGTCTCTTCTCAACTCACCCTGCATTTTGTCCGTTAAATGCTTGAAGCCCATCTTGAATGCAGCCTGCATTTTCTTTAGGTTTCCAGCACAAATCTCTATAGTGTTAAAATAGTGACGGAAGCGTTTTTTGCATTCCTCATCCTCCTGGATGATCAGTTCAGCCTCTTGTAGGCGGGCAGATCCTTTAGTGGCATTGATGGATATGTTCCCCCAACCAGCAAAATGACACTCTTGTCCTGGCTTTACCTGGGCATGGTGCCTGGGCAACTTGATGGGCCTCACAGCTTTAGTTCTCTTGGCCTTACTCTCCAGCTGATAGGGAATTGGGAGGAGAGACCAGCACAGCTAGGAGCCTGCTAGCCCGAGACTCTTTCAAAGTCAGGAGGGATAAGAGGCAAGATGCAGGACCAGAGCAGGAGGGAATGGTTAGCCCTGCACCAAGCAGAGCACTGACACACTGTGAGAGACGGGGGGGTGAGAGAAAAGGAGTGGGCAGAGGAGTGTAGGTGAGAGGGTATCAGGTCTCACCTTTAATAGCATGATGTCATTGGTATGGTCCATGTGATTATATGCTGGGTGGGGAATAGCTTTTGCCACAGGGATGATCTGCAGTGTCTTTTCCTGAACTGCAAGGTTGTGGGCTCCCAGCTTGACTATCATTGAGCTGTGGAGAGAGCAGAGTGGAGAGGAGAGTTGTGGAGTCAGTCAGAAAAGATGCAGTCCAGGAGCTGTGAAATGCAGGGTAGGCAGGGTGGGGCTCTAGCTGAGGGGACTTGAGGACACAGGAGGGCCTCAGGGTCAGATCTACTGCTCTCTGCTTCTCAAGGACATGGGACTCCTGGGTGCTCCCTCTTGCATCGAGACAACGTTCCATAGCCTGTACTGTGTTTTGTTTTGTTTTTGTTTTTTGTTTTTTTGTTTTGTTTTTGTTTTTGTTTTCGAGACAAGGTTTCTCTGTATAGCCTTAGCTGTCCTGGAACTCACTCCATAGACCAGGCTGGCCTCGAACTCAGAAATATGCCTGTCTCTGCTCCCAAGTGCTGAGATTAAAGGCATGTGCCACCACTGCCCGCCTGTATTGTGTTTTAATGTGAACTTTCAACCTCAACCACTGCTTTAGTTTGGCCAGTGTAGTTGATCAACTCAAGTGTGCTGCTGGCTCTGATCTCTCACCCTTGGCCCTACATTTGCCTCTCATCTCACTCCCATTTTCACAGTCCTTCCTTCAAGAGAGCTCACATGGGATCATCTGCAATAGAGGACAGAACCTCCTGTGGGGAACTCAGTAAACATGGGCTAGCTGCTTCTCCTCACCTTCCGTTGCAGTGAGCAGCTGTTAGCACGAAGTTGTCTTGAACCAGGAAGCCTCCACAGGCACTCTTCTTTCCATCAGTGTTCAGAAATTTAACATATGCCATGTAGGGGCGGGAGTGGGGCTTGATCTCATGGCCCCCGATGATCTCCTCTGAAATTAAAACACAAAGGCTAGACTATGGTGTGGAAGCAATAGGGTTCGAAAGGAGATCTAGGGAGGGAGCGATTGGATGTCAGACCTGCAATCTGCCAAGCCTGTTGCAGAGAGGATTCGTGCATATAGAACACTTATTGCTGACTCTTAAGCCTCAGAGCCATGTTCTGAGAAAGGGTGGGTAGCACTTGTCTTCCAGCCCCTGCTTTACAAATACATGGAGGGGTAAGCTGTGACTTCACTGTGTAGAGGCTATAGGAGTTCTACAAATATCCATGTTGGTTTTTGATTGTTAGTGAGTCATCCTAACCCCTGTAGAATTAGAATGTTGTGCCTAACATATCTTGGGTGCCCAGTAGATGCTTTTTGCTGCATCAGTGAATGGCTTGTAGTTATCTAGGGGTTTGGTGTGTCAGTGCTGGTGGAATTCATAGCCAAGAACATATTGGAGTAGTTAATGTGCTGTCCCAGATGGGAGTAGCTGGGGACCTGCAGAAGAAAGGGAAAGGCCAACTAAAACTAGCCTGCAAAGCTGGTGAAGTGTGCAGTACAGGATCTCGTCAGCCTGGGCCTCTGTCTTCTGCAGGGCTGAGAGTGGACTTAATGAATGATGCTAATTTTCTTGAGCTGGTAGCCATACCCAATGGCCAGTTCATCATTAACGCCGCCTTGTCCTTTGGCTAAAGTTATGATGCACATTTTTGATCTTTGAATTTCTTGCCACATCTTTTTCTAAAGATGATCCAGTCTTCATGTGAGGAAAAAGGCCGGGAGAAGCTACTACATTTCTGAGAACACCTCCCTTCCTCAGACCTTGTTGAGAATCTAACCAGTGTCAG
Organism: Mastomys coucha; assembly: GCF_008632895.1. NCBI lineage: Eukaryota > Metazoa > Chordata > Mammalia > Rodentia > Muridae > Mastomys > Mastomys coucha. The sequence goes on from NW_022196915.1 coordinate 42,668,129, forward strand.
ATTTCCAAATCTGGGTTTGGTACCTGAGGTTCAGAAAGCTCCTAGGTTCAGTGCCAGGACTGTTTCTGACTATTGCTGGACAGAAAGGCAGCAGAGTTTTCTTGGGATGGCACCTCTGGGACAGGGTTGGTAACTCACCTGCTCCAGCTCAAAGTGTCAGGAGAAGGGTCAGGAGAATCAGGACTGGTGGCATCTTCCCAGGAAGGCTGCTCAGGATGGGGGAGGGCAGAGGAGACACAGCTCTTAGAAGGGAGGAAGGAGGTATGGGCTCAGGGACCTCAAAGGCATTTTAAACCTATGCACCTCTGCTTCTGGTCGATGTCACATTACTTAAGGAAGTATTCTGGTTTGGGTAAAAATGACACTGTCACCACACTGACATCCTATGAGCTAAGCTCTGGTAAAGGTCAACAGTTTAGAGGGTTAGAGGCTGTGGTTGAGGATGTCTGAGAGCCTAGGAAGTTCACAGTGAGCACACAGAGACAAGTGTGTCCTTTTTTATGGCTAACACTCTTTTGCATCTGGTAAGATCTCTTTGGGTTCTTTTCTTTTTTTCCTTCCTTTTTTTTTTTTTTAAATTCTACTGACAACCAATTTATCCTAACAATAGTTATAGCAGCACACTACAAATACACTCACAAAGTTACCCAGGACTTAGTCACAGTTGATACTGAGCCATATCTGCTGGGCAGTATTGCATCATGGCATTAATCTTTAGGACAACTGATCATACTGTGGAAATATCTGTTCAAATAATCCGATGGATTAATCTGAACTCACTCTGACTCTCCAGGAACTCCTAGGAAGTCACAGAGAAATCTCAAAGCAAGTGTTTGCCCTGTCTCTGCTGATCACATGTTGCTGTCTTACATAGTTAAGTGTAATGATGGATCACAAACGACAGGTATGCTTTATCCTTTAACTAGGTATTGTCATTTATCTCTGGGGCAAGAGCTTGAGGACTGGGTTCAAAGGTCAGTTAAGATCAGATCAGCATTGGCTTCCCTGATGATGACTCGAATGGTATGTTGTACAACGCTGTTAAAGGGCAATCATGTGAAAGGGCCCAGTAGCCCCCATGATTAGATGCTTGGCAGGGTAGAAACACTCACCCCTTGCTTGTCATTTCCTGTAAAAATTTGTCCCTATGAGTGTTCGGGGCTTTGCTTTTCTCCACTGAAATTGTCCTGTGGGTTGACAGTGAGTTAAGCTCAGGCTTGAGTTTGTAAATAAAGACCCGAGTGTGATTGTGTACGATCAGCTCCTGATTGGTCTTTTGTTGTTCACGAATGCTTCCTGGTACTATATTCTCTGAGCACAGGCGTGTGCATGTGCGTGTGCGTTTGTGTGTGTGTGTGTGTGTGTGTGTGTGCGTGCTTCCAGAATACTCACAGAGCTACCCGGATCCTGATTTCCTATCACTACTTCATGGATCTCAGATACTTTAGCATCTTCTCCTGTCATATTTTGGGACCAAGGGACATTGTTATTTTTAGTTGTGAACTAATCCTAATATTAACTGGATCAAAATTCATCATCTATTCCACTCTTACGTAACCTTTAGCTTTTCTGGGACCTCTTGAAGGGATAATTCTTTTGGATTACACATTACTTCTCCTTGAATGGGACTGTGTATAAGTGACATGATATCTGTACACAAAGATAAGCAACAAAACCCTTACAGAACAGAATAATCTTAATTATTAATTTGTTTAAAAATTTGATCAATAAAATTTTAAATATTATCTTTTTTGTTAGTATAAATTGGTCATCTCTCTGTGACCACATAGAAAGAATCTTAAATCTATGAAGGAGAGTCCATATTTGTGATATCTAATGAATAAATTGCACACATGGAAATGATAAAATTTGTCCTGGTATTCTATTATCATAAAAATAAAAGAGGAAAACATGAATCTGGATGGAAATTCAACGTGGCTTTTGAGAAATGGAAGTTTCACGCCCTGGCTTGATGGACACAGCTCTGACCTCAGTGAATTCCTAAGGCGCTGCTAAGATTCTTGGTTTCTAATCTTAATGTTAGTGTGCTTAGCACTTTAAATGGGAAGAAAAGTTAAAACCTTACGTCATCCCCCACTATCCCTCTTACCTCTTCCATGTCTCTCTGTGTCCTTCAGATTCATGGCATCTCATCTACCTGCAAGCACCCAGGTCGCCAAGGAAAACAGGCTTAGGGTAGTGTGACCTTACACTGGGGCCAGAGAAGCTGAGCTCTAACCAGAAAGTGTAAGGTGTTGGTGCAATTTACCTCAGTGGGAGGTAGGGTAGGGGGCGATCAAGTCCCAGTCTGCGGGAGGCAAACGAGACAGCTGAAGGGAGTCCCTTGGCCTGCTGGGAAGCCAGGGACATAGGTTCCCAGCCGCTGGACACCACAGATGCCGCTGGATGCCTCTGGGGTCTGGGAACGAAAGCAAACAAAGGACGGGGAAAAGTTGCAGTGCAGCTGTTCTATTAGGGCAGGGCAAGGGTTCATTGGCTGCCACACCCACTCCAGTGGAGTCTGCATGTTGAGTCCAAAAGCTTGGCTGCAGTCTCCGAGGCAAAAAGTTTCAAAGAAACTGGTCTCCTGGAAGTTCTTGGTGTCCCCTAACACAGATGTGGTCCAGATTTGTCCTTGTGATAGTCGATGGAGGGTCTTGCGTGCTTCCTTTCTGTATTGTTTTATTATTAGGTACAGAGGTGTCCCTAAGGAATGATTTGCAAGTAGTCGAGTTGGATTGGGTGTTGTTTCCTGGCCGCTACCAGTGTTCCAACATCTTAGTCGGTGCTGAGCTGACTCGGCTTAGAACTTCCTAAAGAATGTTACTTATTCAGACAAATTGCCTCCAGGGTTGTTAGAGAGAGAGTGAAAGAAATCAGGCATTGAAGTTTACTGGCAACAAAGTAAAATTAGAATTCGAATTATAGTCACATATGGCAGACTACTTTACATATTAGAGGGAAGCTGGTGGGCTCCCCTGGTAAATGGAAATCCGCCACAAATTTAGAATTACAGCAGAGTCACTCCCAGAAGCTAGAGTAATGTGAAGGTTAGCAAGAATGGGACCCCCTGGTACACACTTCTGATAGCCTAGAAGACTAGCATAGTTGGGTGTTTACCTAGGGCTGGCTGGTGGTAGTTTATACAGTCGACTAGAATAGGAACCATTCACACCTGGCTGCTAAGATCAGGCTGACTTTTGATGGGGCTGACTTTGTTGTGGTCACCGATGTCTGGTTCCTGTCCATGACCCTGACTGGTGTATTAGCTAACTTCGTTTGGCATCTGTATTGACTATAAAAGTCTGATGCTTACTTTGAGAAATTACACTCAGATTCAGGACTCTCCTGTGTTCGTCTCTGTTTGTCACTCCTTGCCCACCCGAGTACTGGAACCCTGAATTCTCCCATGGGTTGAGGGACACTGGGCCGTGGCAGTTGGCCACACATCAGGCCACAGTTGTGTATCAAGGGCGGGGCCTGCTGCTGAGGCCGATGGCTCTCTATCTCTCCCTGGTGCTGACCTGTGGCTACACTGTGTGTTAGTTAAAAATGAGGCAATGTATAAATGAGATATTTTATTGTAGGAAGGAGAAAATAAGCCAGTCAAGTAGAGAGAAGAAAAGGAGAGGAAAGAGAAGAGGAGAGAGAGAGAGAGAAAGGAAAGGAAGAAAACAAGAGAGGAACAAAGAGCAAGAGAGAGGAGGAAGAAGACAAGAGAGGAAAAGGGGCAAGAGAAGAGACATAGAACAAGAGAGGGAGAGCAGAGATAAAGAGCAAGAGAGAGGAGTGCCACGGACCGGTTTTCTTGGGGGGGGCTCTTAATCCGCAGCATTGAGGATTTGAGATTTGAGCCTCTATCCTCCTGGCTGGTGCACCCGTGCTCGGAGCCTGGGGGTGTTGCACCAGTCCAGAGGAGATGGCTGCTGTTTTAGACCCAGTGTGTTTCAGGTAACCTCAGATGTACCTTGACTACTGAGCTGCCAGGTTTTTCATTTCTCTTTTGCAATGATTGTAAAAGCCTCATGCCATTTTTAAGAAATACATTCAGATAGTACACTTCTTTGCGTTGACTCTATTTATCATGCGCCGAATCCCTTGCACACCTGGCTAGAACTCTCATCACCCCGAGGAACAAGGAAGGGCTCCCCGCAAGAAACCTGGTCCATGGCAGGGGAGGGGGCAAACCGTCCCTTATATTGTATAAGGTGTGGCATGTCTGGCTTGTGGTCAGATGTCTAGGGGTAGGGTCCAGCTAGAATGCTGGGAGCTTGGGGCATTGTCTGCCTCCTAGAGCACACATCTCCTGCAGGGGCAGCTGTGAGGGGTTGTGACTGAAACAGGAACCAAAGACTCAAGAGTTATGGCCAAGCTCCTTCTGCCCCCTGCAAGAAGAAAAACTGCCCAAGAAGGCTCCAGGGCTCAAAGCCAATTACTCAACTGAGCTTAAGTTACCTGAGCAGACAACTGCCCCAAACTGCCTTACGCTAATTCTCCCTCTCTCAGCAGATATAATTGCATGTTGCTCTTCATCTAGTTATGGGCCCCTTGCTACTTCCCCATCCACATTGATGGTCAACTGATGTTGTTATTGTTCAGGTCTTGGTTGAGCAGGCAGGTTGTTGAGATTTCTTGGGTGTAGTTTGCTTGTCAAATCTAGAAGACATACAGCTAAAAGATGCTTAACTGTTGATTGTGTGTCTGTGTTTGGGTATGTGCATGTAACTACAGGTGCCCTTGGAGGCCAGAGGAGCTAAAGTTACAAGTGGTCATAAGCTACTCAACAGGGCAGACTCAGAACTTGGGTGCTTGGCAAGAGCAGTGTATACTGTTAAGACTTCTGAGCCATCTCTGCAGTCCTGTGTGCTCAATTCTTGAAACTAGTTGCTCATAAATGTAGGTGCTGTGAAAAGGTGGTGGCGTGAATACAGTGTGATGGTAAAGTGTGAACATTTGTCTCTCAGAAGGACCCATAAAAGCCCCAGAAATGTTGTGAAGGTATATGATAAAAATATTTTTAGTTTAAACAAAAAATTTCAGTTCTAGTCATCCCTTTTTATGTATTCGAAAATTGGCAGGTACCATATCAATGCTGATGAGAAATGAATTTGATTGTACCAAAATAGTGGCAATATTTCTGGGGGTCTTGGAATGTGTTTTCAAATGCTTGTGTCAAATGTCAAAGCAACATCACTCTTCACGAAACTGTATCCAGCTGGTGTGAAATGCAGTGAGTTATTTGCTTTAATTTGTGCTCTCCATAATGCCACATTCACCTGTTACACTCACAGTTTGAAACATGGTACTTGTTTTCTTGAAACATGGCAGTTAGTTTTCTTCTTAAAGATGAAATGATCAGTTAAACCCACGAAAAGCTTCAATTGGTAAGTTTGATTCCATTGTTCCATTCTGACAGACATTTTGTTTCAAATTTTATTTATGTCACCCTAACTAACTTGATAATGTGGATCTATTGAACTTGGCTTGGCTATCTTGATCCTGAACTGAAAATCATGTCACCAGGGTCAAAACAAACACTTTTTAGGAATTCTTGACACAGGAGGTAATTCCTGTGACTCTTATGAAATTCAGTCCTAATAATTATTTATATGATGCTACCAACATTTAATGCTCTTGCACCAAATTTCCTTTTTAAACTTAGTTCTTATTCTTTGACAACATCACACATGTATTCAATGCATTTTAGCCAATCTTACCCATTACTGCTTCTTCTCCTACTCCACCAATTTCCAATGAGACCTTCTTCTCTGTGCACAAATGTTCTTGATGCCCTCTGCAGAGAGCAAGCATTTAATATAAATGTAGTGTGGCAATAGCATGGTCCACTGTTCATTCTATGAGGCCCTGTGTATCTTTTAAAATGTTTTTCCAGACATAGTTTTCCTGTGTAGCCCTGGATGTCCCAGAACATGCTCTGTAGACCAGGAAGGACTTGAACTCAGATTCCCCTGTCTCTGTTCCACAGTGCTTGGATTAAAGGTGTGTGCCAACACCAACAGCTTCTTCTTTCTTTTTTTGAGATCCCTTTTCTTCTCTGATAGAATAGAAGCCATGCTGTGATTAAAATTAATATATAAGGAACTGTATTTACTTTTATTATGAAAACTGCCAAGGAAATAGAGAGCAAGGCTTGAGAATGTCCAGTCTCAGCTATTGATGCAGTGCAGAGTGGATTGTGAAGATGGTGGGTGGGTGGTGTGAGAGGCATGGCTAAAGTTTGTGAGCTCCTAATGACCAAAACAGAATGGTTACCTGGTTTCCAATTGCCATTAAACACCCATTATCTACAAAGGTAGGACTAAGCACCATTGGTAATCTATGCATTTCATTCACAGATTCTCCGGGAGCACATGCAAATCTGATGGTGTTAGTTCAACTGTCTACAGGTAGAAGATAACACTCAGGTGTGTGTGCCAATAGCAAGAGCATCATACATTCACTTTGAGGACATTGGAACATGTTGTCATCTACAAGGTTCATGCTCAGGACTCACACAATGTAGTTACACCATCATCACAGTATATCTCACATTTTCAGTGAGCTTTGATTTTCCACTGGGCTATATTTATAGCCATTCTGGGGTGTATGCAGCCCACAGGCTACCAGTTGAAAACCCTGAACTAGCCTATAAAATCTGAGTGGCTTCTGTCATTTATGTCTTTCTCCAAATATTTTTAAATTAAAAGTAATTTTTTTGCATATTCTGATCATCGTTTTTCCCCATGTCTCCTTCCAGATGCACCCATTTTCCCATCCATGAACCTTACTATTAAGAAAATCCAGTACATAAATAAAAGTACATATGAAAATTAACCAGACCCCAAGTTTGTACTATTCACTGAACTTTTTTACAGTTAGAATCAGCATTCAGAATAGAGGCTGTGAGGCTTCAATCAAATTCTACACTTTCAGGACAGAATATGTTTTATGTGCTTATCCACCACCAGGTTAAAAAAAAAGAATCCATGACAGAATTAGAGGAAAAATGACAATGAGTGTTCCAGACAAGTTGTCTGAGGTGGCCAGAAGAGAGACAGAACCAAAATCAATATACAGAATTGATGCAATGCATATTGAAAACCCATGCCATATTTCATATGCTTAGAAAAAAAACCCAAAACATTCATATATCACAACAAAAGCCCACAATATTAAAGCAGTCCCAAGGAATAAGAACACAGCTGGAAATGTAACAACTCCTCACCTTAAATTATACCACAGAGCCATAGTGATGAGGCAGCCTGGTACTGGTGCAAAAACAGACAGAAAAAAACAACAGAGTAGAACAGAGGTCATGGACATGAAGAGGCAAAGCAAAGGCCACTTAATTGTTGGTAAGGGGGGAAAATATCTTTCAAAAACTCAGATTCAACAAATAGTGCTGGTGAAACTGAATGTCTACTGCAGAGAAATAAAATTAAATTCTCAACTCTCACCTTTTACAAAAATCATTTCAAAATGGATTAAAGGTCTTAAGTTAAAATCAGAAACTCAAACTTCTAGAAGAAAACTCAGAGAAATCCTTCAAGATATTAGGAAAAGCAAGAATTTTTAAACAGAACACCAAAGGCAGAAGAACCAACTCAGTATCAACAGGTGGGACTACTTGAAAATAAAGATGCTGTGTAGCAACAGAAACAATTACGGCTGACTCCTGACAGGAAGCTAAGAAGCCAGTTCTTCCATCCACTGGACCAGAGGTCTCAGCGGTCCAATCTGGTACTGGAGCTCCTGAGGATTCCTAGAGATCTGCTGTTCTCAACTGTGATGGAGTCCTGAAGAAGGAGGTTCTCCAACCAAGGAAGGAAACCTCAGCAACAGGATAGATGGAGCCAGAAAGCATGGGACAAGCAGGCAAAATCTAACCTTCCTCTCTCCATATCCTTATGTGGGCTGCCTCTAGGAGGGGTGGCCCTGACTTAGGGTCCATTTTCTACCCCAAATAATCTAATCCTGAAAATCCCTCATAGGTTTGCCCAGAGGCTTGAGTTTGGTTATTTCCAAATGTAGTCAAGTTTACAAACCACAATTAGCCATTACAGGCTATTCTCTAAAATAAATAAAGAATTTCAGAAATTAAATACCAGGGAAGTAAAACTGCCAATCAACAAATGGGCAATTTTTAAGGAAATAGACATTTCTGGTTTCTACCTGTGTCCTGGAGGTGACCCTGTGCCACAGTGCTCCATACCAGAGTCTCACTGGTAAGATCTGGTCTCATAGGAGTGCTGACACACCTTGGAGCACAGGTAAGACCACCACTTCTGCTCAAATAATTAGCTCAAGAGGGACCTGCCCAGAGTCCTCAGGACATGGGAACCGAGGAGCATCCTGGGACAAGATCCTTCCAATTTCTTTTTTTTTTTTTATTGTACCTCGATAGAAAAAGATAACACTAAAAGCGATATTGATAGTAAGTTCTTTTTTTTTTTCTTTTTTTAAAATCCAGCATTTTAGTAGAACTTTTTTTTTCTTTTAGATATTTTCTTTATTTACATGTAAATTTCTCCATTCCCAGTTTCCCCTC
>NW_022196915.1:42677045-42714346 GCF_008632895.1 Mastomys coucha
AGAGATTAACTATGGAGCAGGGACTGAAGGAAGGGAAAGCCAGCCTAAATATAGCTATCTCCTGAGATCCTTCCAATTTCTATCTGCACCGGGATCTGACCCTGTGCCACAGCTCTCTGTACCCGGATGCCTTACCTGGAGAGAGTAGGTCTGCCAGGAGTGCTGACAATTAGAGAACAAAAGAAGTCAAAGAGATACAAATTAGAAAGGAAGAAGTCAAAATATCACTATTTGCAGATGAAATGATAGTATACTTAAGTGACCCCAAAAATTACAGCAGAGAACTTCTAAACCCGATAAACAACTTCAGCAAAGTGGCTGGATATAAAATTAACTCAAATCAGTAGCCTTCCTATATTCAAAGGATAAATGAGGTGTGAATGAAATTAAGGAAACAATACCCTTCACAATAGTCACAAACAATATAAAATGTCTTGGTTTGACTCTAACCAAACAAGTGAAAGATCTGACAAGAACTTCAAGTCTCTGAAGAAAGAAATCAAAGAAGATCTCAGAAGATAAAAGTCTCCCATGCTCATGGATTGGCAGGATTAATATAGTAAAAATGACATCTTGCTGAGAGCAATCTACATATTCAATGCAATCCCCATCAAAATTCCAACTCAGTTCTTCACAGAGTTAGAAAGAGCAATTCTCAAATTCATTTGGAATAACAAAAAACCTAGGACAGCAAAAACTATTCTCAACAATAAAAAAACTTCAGGGGGAACCATCATCCCTGACCTCAAGCTGTACTATAGAGCAATAGTGATTAAACAACAACAACAACTGCATGTTGTTGGTGCAGAAACAGGCAAGTAGATCAATGGAATAGAATTGAAGACCCATAAACGAACCCACACACCTATGGTCACTTGATCTTTGACAAAAAAGCTAAAGCCATCCAGTGGAAAAAAGGCAGCATTTTCAACAAAATGTGCAGATTCATTTGGCTAAAGAATGCAAATTGATCCATACCTATCTCCTTGCACAAAGCTCAAGTCCAAGTGGATCAAGGACCTCTACATAAAACTAGATACACTGAATCTAATAGAAGAAAAAGTGTGGAAGAGCCTCAAATACTTGGGCACAGTGGAAAATTTCCTGAACAGAACACCAATGGCTTATGCTTTAATAGCAACAATCGACAAATGAGACCTCATAAAATTGTAAAGCTTTGGTAAAGGGACATTATTGATACGCCAAAACAACAATCCACAGATTAGGAAAAGATATTTACCAACTCTACATCCGATAGAGGGCTAATATCCAAAATATACAAAGAACTCAAGAAGTTAGACTCCAGAGAACCAAATAACCCTATTAAAAATGGGGAACAGCGCTGAACAGAGAATTCACAACTGAGGAAACTCAAATGGCTGAGAAGCACTTAAAGAAATGTTCAGCACCCTTAGTCATCAGGGAAATGCAAATCAAAACAACCCTAAGATTCAACCTCAAACAAGTGAGAATGGCTAAGACCAAAAACACAGGTGGCAGCAGATGCTGGTAAGGATATGGAGAAAGAGGAACACTCCTCCATTTCGGGTGGGATTGCAAGCTGGTACAACCATTCTGGAAATCAGTCTGGCAATTCCTCAGAAAATTGGACATAGTATTACCTAGAGACCCAGCTCTACCGCTCCTGGACATACCCAGAAGATGCTCCAACATGTAATAAGGGCACCTGCTCCACCATGTTCATAGCAGCCATATTTATAATAACCAGAAGCTGGAAAGAACCCAGATGTCTCTCAACAGAGGAATGGGTATAGAAAATGTGGTACATTTACACAGTGGGATACTACTTAGCTATGAAAAACAATGACTTTATGAAATTCTCAGGCAAATGGATGGATCTAGAAAATATCATCCTGAGTGAGGAATCTCAGTCACAAAAGAACATACATGGTATGCACTCACTAATAAGTGTATAGTAGGAAAAGAGCATGGAATACCCAAGATACAATTCACAGACCACAAAAAGCTCAAGAAAGGAGGACCAAAGAGTGGATGCTTCAGTACTACTTAGAAGGGGAATGAAATGATCAAGGGAAGTAGAGGGTGGGAGGGACTTGGGAGGAAGAAAAGAGGAGGAGGGAAAAAGAGGGCAAAATTAGGTATAGGAGGAGATGAAGGAGATGTACAGAGGGTCAGGAAATTGAACAGAGGTGTGTAGCAATGGGGGATGGAGAACTGGAGTTAGCAATCAGAAAGTTCCAGATGCCAGGAAAGCAAGAGCCCCAGGACCCCACAGGGATGACATTAGCTGAAATACCCCACAATGGGGAGGGAGGACCTATTCAGACCATATCCAGAGGTTAGGCATGCCCTCCCAGTTGAGGGATGGGGCCACCAACCCATCTTCAAAATTTTAACCCAGAATTGCTCCTGTCTAAAGGAAATTCAGGAACAAAGAGTAGAGCAGAGACTGAAGGAAAGACCATCCAGAGACTGCCCCACCTGGGTATCCATCCTACATGCAGACATCAAACCCAGACACTATTGCAGATGCCAAGAAGTGCTTGCTGACAGGAGCCTGATACAGCTCTCTCCTAAGAGACTCTGCCAGATCCTGACCAATACAGAGGTGGATGCTCTCAGCCAGCCATTGGACTGAGCACAGGGACCCCAATGGAGGAGTTAGGGGGAGGGTTGAGGGAGCTGAATGGGGACTTATCTGGCATCAATGGGAGAAGAGGCCCTTGGTCCTGTGAAGGCTTGATGCCTCAGTGTAGAGGAATGCTAGGGCAGTGAGGTGGGAGTGGGTAGGTGGGTGGGGGAGCACCCTCATAGAAAGATAAGGGGGCATGGGATAGGGGGTTTGCAGAGGGGAAACTGGGAAAGGGGATTGTTGTGGATGGGCCTGGTGCTGTTTGTATTTTGATGCTAATTTCGCTCTCCTGGGAGGGGTTGCAGACATGGAATGAGTCTTGTACTCAGGTGACTTGTGAGTGAATCCCCTAATGAATAAAGGAGACAATCACTGGGCGAGTAGGAGGAACTTCCAGGTTGGATGGAGGAAGAGAGGAAGCAGGAGAGAGTTAGGTTCCTTTTGGATGGGGATAGCATAAGGACAAAATGTAATTACGAGTGTCTCCTGGTTTCAATGGCGGGTCTGTCAGGATTCATCACTGGAAGATTTAGATTTAATAAGGCTTATAAGCTAGGATTCTAGTTGTTGCACCAGCCATTGAGTTACTGTTGTTTCTGAACTAAGTTTGTATTGCATTTTCCTTCACACTCATCTCCATTCTCAGGAGAAAGGTACAGCTGCAAAGTATGGTTTTGCCTGATGGGCACCACAAAGGCTGTGGGGGATTTGAAGCATGGGGCTCGTGTGGTAGCAACCTACCAGTGGGAACTTAGTGAGCTGAGTGGAGACATTTCGGGAGCTCCGGGCTACAGAGTCTCCAGGAGATAAAAACAGGTCGGCCATTGCCTGCCAGTGAATTGCCAGCCAGGTCACCAGGGCAGAGAGTTGGTGACACAAGTGGGGGAACGGACCAGCTCATTTTTTTTTAAATATTTCCCAAAACGGGATAACATTTGACATGTAAATAAATGGCATACCCAATTAAAAATGGAAAAAAGGAAATAGACATTTTAAACTAAGAGAAAAAGAATGAATGAAATAAATTCTAATAACTATGTTTTTGAAAGTGCTCAATATTCATCCCTAAATTTAAGCTCTACCACTGAGCTTTAGTAATAAATAGTTCAGGGTATTGCCATAAAACCAGACATGTTGATCAACAGAATCCAATGGAAGTTTTGGGTTTTAAATGTCCAGACCTATGAACAACTGATTTTTCATTAAAAAAAAAAAAATCCCTAATACACACAAAAAAAAGAAGATAGCTTCAACAAGTTGCATTGGTCTAACTGGACATTTACATGCAGAAGAATGCAAATTGAACCATGTCTATCACACTTCACAAAACATGAGAACAAGTGGACCAAAGGCCTTAACATACATTCACAAACACTAAACCTGATAGAAAATAAAGTGAGGAAAAGCCTTGAACGCATTGGCACAGGAGACAACTTTCTGAACAGAACTCGGATAGTGCGGGCCCTAAGACCAACAGTTTACAATTGGGACTTCATGAAGGTGACAAGCTTCTGTAAGGCATAGGAACCTGTCAGACAAAAGTGGCATCCCGGGAAAAGATTTCCACCAACTTCAAGAATGGCTCTAGCAGGTCTGAGCATGGCAAAGACAAGTCCTAGCATGACAAACATGGCGCCCACAGGGTTTGACTCTTATCCTAATCCCCTTGCTAAAAACTGTTGGATTTCATTCTTAAAGATATCCCCCAAGGTCTCTTCCCTTATTTGGCCACTGACTCATTCTGGGAAATAGAGGAGGAGTGAATCTGAGGGAGATGAGAGGTTGGGGGTACTGGAAGAATTGGAGGGAGGGTAGACTGTGGTCAGGATGTAATATATGAGAGAAGAAAATTTATAATTGACCAGGCTGCTGTGCTGGGGACTTGAATAGGGCCACATGGGCCACCATGTACTGTCTAGAGAAGGGTATCAGAAACAGGAAACTGACTGGGTTGCACAGCCCATTGCCTTCTGAATTCCCAGAATCAAATTTCCCTTCACCCCAATGTCTTGTTCAATTCTCTGCCATTGTTGGGGCTGGATGAAGGTGGCTCAGAGATGTAGAAATTTCCTAGGCCCAGAAGATTCATTTCTAGAGGACTAAGTATGAACAAGTAACTTAGCGCAGGGCACCTCAGTAGTGCCGTAGACTCCTGAGGACTGTGTTGTGAGAAAGCCAACCTTGGAGACTTGGGAACTAAACATGGATATGGCTGGATGTCATGGCACACACCTTTAATCCTAGCACTGGGGAAGCAGATTAGAGCAGGTCTCTGTGAGTTGAAGGCCAGGCAGGTTTACACACCAAACTCCAAGCCAGCAGAGGTATACAGTGAGAATCTATCTCAAAAATGAAAACATAGAAACAGCACCCTACCTTCCACCATGTATGGGGGATAATGTAGCCTGAAGTTCCAGTAAGAGGAAGGGCTGGGGATGGAGGAGGAAGCAAAAGCCCAGAAGTGACAGGGGAGGTCTGCCTGGACCAGCAAGGTGCGCAAATCATGAAGTGGCTGACACAGCAAAGAACTTCACTCAAATGCACTCTGGAGGTTATTTATTATGAATGTTCAGCCTTTGCTGCCCACTCCACGTGGTTCTTGCCTGAGGTCAGACAGGCTGGTTTGGCACAGGTGGTTTAACACCTGTTAGAGGAGCTTCATGTTTTTGCTTATCCATGGCAGGAAGTACACAACCTTGGTGAAGATTCCTGAAGATACCTTCTTGGATTTGACATAAGACAAAACTCCATAAGCTTTGTGGTTACACACAAGGGGTCCCCCAGAGTCACCCTGTGGGCAGAGAAAAGAAGAACTTAGCCTGGCTCCCTCTGGCTCTGCTCTCCCCAACTCCTCCTGGCGAGGTTAACTTTAGATCAGGGCTAGGGCAAGTTTTCCAGCTTCCCTCAGTACCAGAGCTCCAGGACGCCCCACTTCTTCTTCTATCCCAGTCCTGGGCTTTTCTTGAAATCCTCATCGATACTCTAAGATAATTTATCCTGTTTCAGGTAAAGTATGTGTTCCAAGCTTGCATTCGTACTACACCCACATAAGAGACCAAAGCTGAGGCTTGAGGGCTTTGCCATTCTGACACCTTAGCCTCTCCTGGTACTCTCTCACCCTGGATCGCATCTGGGAAGTGCTTGATCCCCACCTTGGATGGAGCCTCTATTCTGTTAGGGTCTCCAGCACAAATCTCCATGATTTTGAAGTAGTGATGGAATCGTTTTCTGCATTCCTCGTCCTCCTGGATGATTAGTTGGGCCTCTTCTAAGAGGGCAGATCCTTTAGTGGCATTGATGGACATTTTCCCCCAGCCAGCCACAGTGCACACATCCCCTGGATTAACCTGGTCATTGGGCCCAGGCAACTTGAGGGGCCTCACACCTTTAGTCCTCTTGGCCCTACTCTCCAGCTGTTAGGGAAGAGTTATGAGAGATCAGTTCAGCTAGGAGCCTGCTAGTCTGAGATTCTTTGAAAATTGGGGTGGAAGAGAGGGGAGAAGCAGGAGTAGAACAGGAGGATCAGGTTAGCTCTGCACCAAGTGATGCACAGGCACCAGGTAAGAGTGAAGAGGGGTGGGCCGAGGAGTATAGGTGAGAGGGTGGCAGGTGTCACCTTTAATATCATGATGTCACTGGTGTGATCCAGAGGATTATAGTCTGGATGGGGAAAAGCTTTACCCACAGGGATGATCTGCTGAGTCTCCTCCTGTGCATGGAGATTGTGGGCCCCCAGTGTTACTATCATTGAGCTGTGGAGAGAGCAGAGTGGAGAGGAGAGCTATGGAGTCAGTCGGAGAGGATGCAGTCCAGGAACTGTGAAAGGCAGGGTAGGCAGGGTGGGGCTCTAGCTGAAGAGAGTTGGGGACACAGGAGAGCCTCATGGTCAGATCTATTGCTCTCTGATTCTCAAGGACATGGGACTCCTGGGCGCTCCCTCTTGCATCTAGGCAATATTCCATAGCTTGCATTGTGTTTTAACATGAACTTTCAACCTCAACCAGTGCTTTAGTTTGGCCAGTGTAGTTGATCAACTCAAGTGTGCTGCTGGCTCCAACCTCTTACACTTGAATCTTAAATTTACCTCTCATCAGATTCCCATTTTCACACTCCATCCTTTTAGTGAGCTCTCAGGGGGATATCCACAATAGAAGACAGAATCTCCTGTGGAATTATCAGAAGATGAGGGCTAGCTGCTTCTCCTCACCTTCCAATGCAGTGAGCAGCTGTCAGCACAAAGTAGTCTTGAACCAGGAAGCCGCCACAGGAACTTCTATTCCCATTAGCTTTCAGAAATATAACTAATGCCATGTAGGGGCGGGAGTGGGGACTGACCTCATGGCCCCCGATGATCTCCTCTGGAAAAAAAAACTAGGATATTGGGTGTCTGGGAGCAACAGATAAGGTCATCTGGGTAGGTCAAGGGATGGGATGATTGTAGGTCAGATCTACAAGGATGATTGTAGGTCAGTTCCCCAAGCCTATTGCAGACAGGATACTTTGCATATGGAATAATGTGCTGACTCTGAAGTCTCAGAGTCATGTTCTGGGAAGGAGTGGGCAGCACTTGTCCCTCAGCTGCTGCTTTACAAATGCATGGAGGGATCAGCTCTGTCTTCATCATGTAGAGGCTGAGGGAATCCTGCTAATATCCACGCTGGGTTTTGTTTGTTAGTGAGTCATCTTAACCTCTGTGGTATTGACTGGTGTCATTTTCTCACATTTTACCCTCAGGCCCTATAGAGGTGGATTTGATTTTCTAATGCTATCTTTGTTTGAGCCTAACACATCTTGGGTTCTCAGTAAATGTTTTTTGCTGCATGAATGAGTGGCTTCTAGTTAACTGGGGGCAGGGGGGTCAGGGCTGGTGGGATTCAGAGCCAGGGACATATTGGAACAGTGTGCTCTCCTGGCTGGGAGTAGCTGGGGACCTGAAGAAGAAGTAGAGAGCCCAACTAAAACTAGCCTGCAAAGCTGGTGGTGCATGCAGCACAGGATCTCATCGGCCTGGGCCTCTTTCTTCTGTAGGGCTGAGGGTGGACTTAATGAATGATGCTAAGATTCTCGAGCTAGGGGTCACCATTGCAGGTTGGTCATTAAAGCTGCCATTCCATCAGCTATAGTGACATTAATGATGTACTCTTTGTACCTATGCATTGTCTGCCATATCTCTTTCTAAGGATGATTCATCTCCAGTTGATTTAAAAAAAAAAAAAGATGAGAGAAACTAGTGGTTACTAATTTTTCTGTGAACATCACCCTTCCTAAGGCCTTGTTGAGAGTCTAGCCAGATTTCCAAGTCTGAGTTTGGGATGGGACCTCAAGTTCAAAAAGCTTCTGGGTTCAGCGCCAGGACAATTCCTGACTACTACCGGACAGAAAGTCAGCAGAAGTAGAAGAAGAAGACAGCACCTGTGCCACAGGAGTGGCCACTCACCTGCTCTATCTCCTAGTGGCAGAAGAAAGGTCAGGAGAATCAGGACTGGTGGCATCCTCCCAGGAAGGCTGCTCAGGATGGAGGAGGGCAGAGAAGACATCGCTCTTGGAAGGGGAGGAAGGAGACGTGGGCTCAGGGGTATCACAGGCATGTTAAACCTATGCACCTCTGCTTCTGATCAACGTCACATCACTTAAGGAAGTTTTCTACTTTGGGTAAAAATGACACTGTCACCACACTGACATCCTATGAGCTAATCTGGTAAAAGACCAAAAATGTAGATGGTTAGAGGCTGTGGTTGAGGAGGCCTGAGACCCCAGGAAGTCCACAGTGACTGCATGGAGACTAAAGTGTGTC
This sequence comes from Mastomys coucha, assembly GCF_008632895.1. Taxonomy (NCBI): domain Eukaryota; kingdom Metazoa; phylum Chordata; class Mammalia; order Rodentia; family Muridae; genus Mastomys; species Mastomys coucha. The sequence continues at coordinate 42,685,454 of NW_022196915.1, forward strand.
CTTTTCTAAGGCTTCCACACTTACACATTGCATCCTGGTAAGAGGTGGTTGGATTTATTTTTCTTCCTTCTTTCTCCTCCTCCTCCTCCTTCTCCTCCTCTTCTTTTCTTTATCTTTTCAAAATAATACTGACAACCAATTTATCCCAACAACTTTTATAGCATAATGCACATACACTCACAGTGTTATACAGCTCTTAATTGGAGTTGATACCAAGCCATATTTGCCTGGACAGTATTGCAATACATAATCTCACTAACCTTTGAGATGACTGATCATACTGTGGAATGATCTGTTTAAATATTCTGATGCATTAATCAAAGCTCACTCCAACTCTTCTGAAACTGCTAGAAGTCACAGAGAACTCTCAAAAGCACAAATGTTTGCCCTGTCTCCAAAAATGACATGTGAACTGTCATACCTAGTTACGTCTATTATAGGATGACAAATGACAGGTATACTTTTTCTGTTTACTAGATATTGTCATTTATCTCTGGGGCAAGAGCTTGAGGACTGGGTTCAAAGGTCAGTAAGATCAGACCAGCATTGGCTTCCCTGCTGATGACTCCAGTGTTATTTTGTACAACACTGCCTAACACTTACTATAGACAAGCAAGGACTGTGATTAGATCTTGAATGGTTATTTAATGAGCTTCATCCAGGAGTGAAAGAGACAGGGATGTAGCCCTTGAAATGTCTGATCCTGACTGGAGAGAGCTGAGAGCCTGTGCTTAGAGCACTAGACTGTGAGAGCTGTGTGAGATCACTCTTGGAGGTGAGACAGGCTGGCCTTGGCCTGAGCACAGGTGTGTGTGTGTGTGTGTGTGTGTGTGTGTGTGTGTGTGTGTTTCCAGCAAGCCCTTAGATCTCCCTGGATCCTGATTTCCCATCACTGCCTCATGGATTTCACATACTTAATTTTTTTTTCCATTTTATTTTGGGACCATGGAGGCTTTCTTGTCTTAGTTGTGAACTAAAGTCCTGATATTAATTGGATCAGAATTAGTTATGTAGTCCATGGGTATGCAGCCTTTTAGCTTTTCTGAGCCACTTTGGAGGGATAACTCCTTTGGGCTACATATTACTTATACAAGTGATAATGAACATAAGTAATTCCCCCTGAAATGGACTTGCATAATGACATAATTGCAGATATAAGTAAGTTACTTGAAACCCTTACAGAGCAGAATAATCCTCATTATATGGGTTACCACATAGAGGGAATCTATTAAAACCATAGATTCCAGGAAACACTGAAACAGGATCCACATTTGTGATATCTAATAAGTAAAGTGTACACATGTATCTAACCAAATTTGTTCTGGTGTCAGTCAGTGGGATGCAAGTAAGCCACTGATGGTGTTAGTGTGGGAGAGCTGGCCCTGCACCTCATTTCCCAAAGGTTGTCATAGCAGAGATCCACTTCCTAATTAACCCCTCACCACCTGAGGCAGGCAGGTAAGCTGGCCTGAGGTCCTGAGACCTGGAGAGCTGGCCCCAGCCAGCATAGGCTGCCAAACTGGGGAGAAAGGGCAGGCACTACACCTGGCCTGGGAAGCACTGGGCCTCATGTTGAAGGCATCAATGAGCCAGCTGAAAGGATGTGAAAACAGAACAGCTAACCCTGCCCCTTGGTGCGTGTATCATTGGGTGAACTGGCCAGGGAAGTTCAGGAGAGCTAGCCCTGGTCGTATGCAGACAGGACTGCTGGTGGGATAACCATCTCAGCTATCTTCTAGAATCAGATGCAGGGCTTTGAGTTACCCACCCCAACATCTACCCCATCTATGATCTGCTGGAGCATGTGAAGGGGCTGGTCCTGCAGAACCATAGCCACAGGATCTCCATGACCCAGGGCAACAACACGGTATCAGAGAGTTCTCATGAGGATCCAATAGAGACAGTGCAGCAGAAGACAGAGGCCTTGAAACAGGCCAATGACATTTTAATGAACATTTTCAAGTAAAGACATGTGGACAAAAGGGTAGACTAGAGGCACGCTATGACATACTACAGCTTCCATGACAAGATTTTTAAAATTCCATCTCATTTTATTTTCTTTTTCTTGGAAGGGGGTTGCATGACAGAGGGCAGATAAGAAGAAGGGATGAAAAGACAAGTGGGATTGAGGTGCATAGTCAATAAGGTTAAAAAATAAATAAAATAACAATTAGTTTATGTATATGGTATATGGTATGGTTTATATATATGCTATATTATTAGTCATATTCAATCTGTGGTTTACTTTTTTCCAAAGTTTCAAGATATTACAAAAGGAAAGTGCAGAAGATGATTCATGATGGAAAAATATTTCCTGTTCCTGCATAGGCAGAACCAACATTGTGAAAAAATAAATAAATACTGCGAAATCAACATACTGAATTAATGAAAAGCATATCAAAATCCCCATGCCACATTTCACAGGCACAGCAAAGAGTTAAAGAAAGGTATAAAATTGCTAAAAGTAAGCAATTTTTGCCACTCCCTACCTCCACAATGGCTGATGACACACTTTGATGCCTGTCTCAGATTACCTTGTGACGATAGGCTGGACACCGGAAGTAGACACCCAGAGAGGCTAAATGAAAAGGAGTGCTCTGGGGGAAATCATGGATCTCCTCAGAAGGGGAAATAGAATAGATTTTGCAGACTGATTGAGGTAGGTGGAGGTGTGATCAGAAACAATGAGGTAGAGAGGGAGGAATGAAAGGAGAATGTGCTGGGGAGACTACTGGAATTAGAGTATGGGGAGCAGGGCAATGTGGACATGTAGTGTACTAGAAACTCCCTAATATCCATGAGGTAACTCTAGAAAAGACTCCAGGTAATTGGGGATATGGAATCTGAACCAGGCATCTTCTGTAACCAGGCAAGACTTCCTGTGGTGGGACTGGAACACCAACCCAGCCACAAAACCTTTAACCGACAGTGTGTCCTGACTACAAAAATGTGCTAGTGTAAAAGTGGTACAGAAATTCTCCAATGCCCAAACAACAACTGGTCCAACATGGGGCTCATACCATGAGAGGACACAATGCCTGACACTGCCCGGATGGTCAGGAGCCAGAGGCAAGAATGCCCAGAGAACTAGGATAGAACCAAACACAACCAGCCATACAGAGAAGTCAGTAGAGTGATTGCTGCTGATATTCTGCTATATGCATAGTTGGATGTCTACCCAAGTCATCATCAGAGAGGCTTCATTCAGCAACTGATGGGAGCGGTTGCAGAGTCTCACAGGAAGCGTTAGGTAGAGCTCTGAGAGGGGGCACTCCTCTTGAAGGATTCTAGGAGCCAAAGGGGTCAAGAACACTAGGAGAACATGGCCCCAAGGGTCATCTAAGCAGGGCTCATAGGGTCTCAGAGAGACTGAAATGACAATCAAGGAGCATGTATGGATCTGAGCTAGGTCCTCTGTGTGTGTGTTATGGTTGTGTGACTTCGTCTTCTCAGAGGACTCCCAACAGTAGGAGTGGATATTTTCCTGACTCTCTCACCTGCTCTGGTATCCTTTTACTTCTACTGGATTGCCTTGTCCAGTCTTGATATGAAGGTTTGTGCCCAGGCTTATTATACCTTGTTAAACTGGGTTCAGTTGAAATCCTTGGCAAGCTTGCCTTTTTCTGAAAGGCAATAAGAGAGGAGTGGATCTGGAGAGATGTGGTAGGCAGTGGGAGAAACGGAGAGAGGAAAAACTGTGGTCAAGATGCAATGTATGGGAGGGAGAAGGAAGAAAAGTACAATTTACCAGTGCTACTGTGAAAGGGACTTGAATAGGGTCACATGGGTCACTGTGTACTGTCTTCAGCTGGGTTGGCAGGGTCTATGGTTTGAGTGTCAAGCAAGCTAAAGCCCCTCTGCTTGCCTTTCTCCTGCCACCACTTTTTATAAAGGCTCCGCATGAGGTACGTTGAGAAACACAGGGTTGGAGAGTTTCCAACTTTCTCCAGCTCCACACTGCATTATGAACCAAAGAAGACCATGTATGTGGCACTGTTGGAATACAGTAAACTTAATCCCATTTTAATACATTTTTTTGTGCATTTCAGATATAGATCCATTTGTGTCACACTGAGCTGTCTAGACAAACAAGAGGATGAAGGTGAAGGAGTCTACTGTGTACCTGATACAAAACCAGAGACCTACAAGTGTTGATAGATGATGTCATAAGAACACCTCTAGCCTAGCATCCCCTGGATCCCTAGGATTCACAAACTGCCATATCTCCATGTGGCCAGCAGGGGGAGGCCGAGGTTCCTGGCTGAGCCAGGGTTGTTGAGAGACTGTATGTAGGTCATGGATCAGCCTCTATCTTCATGAAAGACTTGGGTTGAAAAAGGGCTGAAAAAGGGCTCAACCAGCCAGGGCTACTTGAAAGTGGTGAGCATCAGGTGACTTGCAGCCCAAGTCTAGCTGGACTATAAGGCAGAGACGACTTCATAGTGCTTGGAACTTATAGGAAGAGGAGTGAAAGGCTGGCTTAAGTCAGGCCTGAGGGAGGTGGGGCTGAATTGGCAACTACTGGTGTCTAATGGAAGTTGGATAGAAGATACTGGAAAGGTGAGCAAGGGGTATAGAAGTTGACTGAGCTGGGCTGGGAAACAAGACCAAGGTGATCCTGGGGCGATCAGAAGGATGTCTTAGCCTTCTAGACTGCAGACTGTAAAGGGAATCTCTTGGGTAATGTATGAAAGCTTCGCTTGTCGGTAGGAAAGCGTATGGGCTATGAACTTGAGCAGTAAACAGGAGGTGTGAATTCAGGTATATAAAGAGGATTTCTGGGATAGAGAGAGGTGTGGGAAAGACTCACCCAGGAAGGCTGAGGAAGAGATTCATAAGCCTGGGAGAAGGTAACAAGCCATGTGGCAGGACTTAGACTAGAACAAGTGGGTAATTAAGTGATGATCTAGTTGGGGAACATACCTAACCTTTCTCACTAAGAATTTATTCATATGTAATTCAGTTTCAGAATCGTTATTTTTGGAACATAGAGGCCAGGTAGAACAGCTGGCAGCTACAGATGGCATCTAATGAAGGGAATTGACTCCAAGCTTTCAACAAAATGATTCAGGCATGGGAGCCAGACCAGAAGTTAGGCAGTTGTGAGCTAGCTGGGAAGGAGGCCTGACCTTAAGAACGGAAAGCAGGAAAGCCAGCAGAGGATACAAGAGGCTTCATCATGCAGTCTCTCTTGGACCTGAGCTTGAGGTCACACAGTAGCAGTGGCTTCTCCCAAGCCTGGCATGGGTTCAGAGAAAGATTGATTGATTAGTGGGATAAAGAGAGCTGGTGACCAAATTTGGGTCCACTGAGGAAAAGACTACAACTGCCCAAAGAAAGAGACCAACCCAAGGGAGGAGGAGCTTCAGGGAACCAGCAATAGCAGCTTGTTAGACTGAGCTAAGTGGGGCAGAGTTAGACACACGCTTGTTAGACTGGGCTAAGTGGGGCAGAGTTAGACACAGGCTTGTTAGACTGGGCTAAGTGGGGCAGAGTTAGACACACGCTGGCCTGAGGAGCTCTGCAGATCTTCCCAGAGCTGCAAAAGACTAAAAAGCCCCAAACTTCTGAAGTGGAAAGGTATTAAGTTTGAAAACAATAAGAGAGAAAATAAACTGGGTATAAAAATACGTAGGAAAAATACTTTAAAAATAAGAAAGTAAAGTCTCTAAAGGGAGGAAAGAGTTAGAGTTTACAAAAGAAAAATATTTTCTGAGTTAAGAATGGAGAGACCCACAGTGACACAATGTGCCTGAATCCCTTATGATTTTGTTTTACTTATAAGCATCAAATAATTATTTTTTTCAGTAAGGATTAAAATTTTGTATATCATCTTTAAGAGAGATCAGAATAAACAGACTTACATTAGGAGAAGACTGAAAGAAGGAATCCTAGATGGGAGGCCATGGAACAGAGGTTAGAGAATCCTTTAAATCAGAATAAAGAACCTTCAGAAGAATCCAATCTGGAACCTAAAATAACAGCAAAAAAAGTAGTTCCAGATTTTAAAAAAAAACTCACAAAGCCTTGAGGAACTAGAACAGCAACTCATAGAGATACAATATTTTGAGTTAAGAATTCGGATTCTACTTTGTGATCCTATCTCAGAGCAATGTCATACAGTAGATTATGTGTTTCATTTTATAGAGTTTGGAGAATTAAGATATGTGCACATGTTGAAACTACCATACTATTGATACACATTCAGAATTCCAAAGGGCTCTGAGGAGGATGATTCTGAGGTTACACGGTCATGAACCATGATGGCTGACTTAGAGATGCCTTTGCAGATGGGAGCTGATGATGCTCAGGCATGTGTACCCATCAGGATACAGCAACATTTTAAACATTGTGGCATAAATATGTTACATATTTATATTACAATCCTACAGGTCAAGAAATTGTAGAGAGAGATCTAACAGGACTTTAAAAGAAATCCTCACAGAACACAAGGGGGATATGAGATTTTCCAGAGATAGATTGAACAGTGCTTTATCGACTTTGAGGTTTTTTTTAAACCAATGAGACAGATAACACAGCTGCTAAAATGCACTGGAATTTGGAAGGGACTGATGAATTAGATATGTCAATATATATGATGGTTTTGGAATTGAGGGCAGGACATACTTTGCATTAGGGAGGAGATTTTGTCTTTATTTCAACAGGAGAGAAATGATTGTTGATTCATCCACACTGAGGAAAATCAGATTTGACTAGGGAAGAACCCCTGAAGATCTTGACTACAAAAAGGAAGAAAGGAGAAAACAAAAAACAAAAACAAAAAATAAACTGATCCCTCTGCATGGGAACAGCTCTGAGACTGGCCGAGACAGGAAGAGGTCCCCAGCCAGAACTTCAGCTATGTATAGCCAATAAAGTCCTATTAGCTACAGAGTCTTTAGAACATAGCATCCTTTCAAATGGCATAGATAAAACTTCAGATTGCAGATTGTTTATACAATCCAAACTAACTTATAAGAGAGGGACATATATGGTGCCTGCTCCAACAGAGATCAATCTTCTTCAATAAGTTTTTCACACTGTACATTCCACACATATGCCAATCATAAGTGGCAAAAAGTTTATATGGACTAGACACCAAAGAAGACAAGTAGCCCAGGTGATCTGACCTTAGACTGCCTTAGCATCTGTTTCATCAAAACCTGCTTCCAGGACAGCTTCAAAGAAAGCTGCCAACCCTAACTGCTCCAGCCTTTCAGACTTTTCCAGTAGGGATTTCATGTAAACCAGCCTTTTCACAGCATGCCAAGACTGGACAACAAATGCTACAGATAGCTCTCCTAAGATTGACCAATATCCCATTTTTAGGGAGCCCCCAAAAGGAAAATGACACCATCGTAAATCATCAGAGAACAATTTTTTTTTTTCAGGGAACAATTTTTTTAAAAAGCAACATCCCCATTCCTTTTTTTCCTTTTTAATGGTTAAGACCTTTATTGTAAATACAAGAGAGAGAGAGCAGCCAGAATTATCTGGAAGAGTCCAGAGAGAACAGGAAGAGAAGGAGGTAGACTGAATGTGGACAGCCGAGTTGGCAATGCCCTGGGCTATCTGTGAAAGAAGGGAGAGTAACCAGAGATAAAGAATAGAGGGAGCCCAGTGAGGAGAACAGGGGTAGGTGGGGTGGGGAAACCTTGTCTTTAATTTTTTTATTAGATATTTTCTTTATTTACATTTCAAATATTCTTCCCTTTCCTGGCTTCCCCTCCAACCCTTCCCCCATTTCCTCCCCTGTACCCCTGCTCACTAACCTACCCTCTCCTGCTTCCTGGCCCTGGCATTCCCCTACACTGGAGCATAGAGCCTTCACAGGACCAAGCGCCTCTCCTCCCACTGATGGCCGACTAGGCCATCCTCTGCTACATATGCAGCTGGAGCCATGAGTCCTACCATATGTACTCTTTGGTTGGTGGTTTAGTCACTCCTGGGCATATACCCAGAAGATGCTTCAACATGTAATAAGGACACATGCTCCACTATGTTCATAGCAGCCTTATCTATAATAGCCAGAAGTTGGAAAGAACTCAGATGTCCCTCAACAGAGGAAAGGATACAGAAAATGTGGTACATTTACATAATGGAGTACTATTCAGCTATTAAAAACAACGAATTTATGAAATTCTTAGGCAAATGGATGGATCTGGAGGATATCATCCTGAATGAGGTAACCCAATCACAATAGAACACATATGGCATGCACTCACTGATAAGTGGATTTTAGCCCAGAAGCTCAGAATACCCAAGATACAATTCACAAACCACATGAAACTCAAGAAGAAGGAAGGCCAAAGTATGGATACTTCAGTCCTTCTTAGAAGGGGGAAAATACACATGGAAGGAGTTACAGAGACAAAGTGTGGAGTAGGGACTGAAGGAATGACCATCCAGAGACTGCCCCACCAGGGGATTCATCCCATATACAGTCTCCAAACCCAGACACCAACAAGTGCTTGCAGACAGGAGCCTGATATAGCTGTCTCCTGAGAGGCTCTACCAGTGCCTGACAAATACAGAGGTGGATACTCTCAGTCAACCATTGGATTGAGCACAGGGTCCTCAATGGAGGAGCTAGAGAAAGGACCCAAGGAGCTGAAGGAGTCTTCAGCTTCATAGGAAAACCAACAATATGAACTAACTAGTACCCTCAGAGCTCCCAGGGACTAAACCACCAACCAAATAGTACACATGGAGGGACTCAAGTCTCCAGCTTCATAAGTAGCAGAGGATGGCCTAGTCAGTCATCAATGGGAGGAGAGGCCCTTGGTCCTGTGAAGCCTCTATACCCCAGTGTAGGGGAATGCCAGGGTCAGGAAGCAGGAGATGGTGGGTTGGTGAGCAGGGGGAGGGAGGAGGGGTTAGGAGGCTTTCAGAGGGGACACTAGGAAAGGGGATAACATTTGAAATGCAAATAAAGAAAATATCTAATAAAAAATGGGAGAAAAAGGAATGGAATGAGTTAAGGTGTTAAGGTCTCAGAATAGTGACTCACCAGACAGAAACACTGGCATTTCCAATAGTTAAATTAATTGTATTAAATTAGTCACCTTGCTGGGCGGTGGTGGCGCACGCCTTTAATCCTAGCACTTGGGAGGCAGAGGCAGGCGGATTTCCGAGTTCGAGGCCAGCCTGGTCTACAGAGTGAGTACCAGGACAGCCGGGGCTACAGAGAGAAACCGTCTCGAAAAACCAAAAAAAAAAAAAAAAAAAAAAAAAAAATTAGTCACCTTTAATTCCTTTGGCTTCCAGGGTACCAGCCCCACCTGGTTTCTGCTGTGCCTTAGGCTCCTTGGCTGGCTCTGTGTCATCTCCTTGGTATTAATTCACTGAGGTCCCAGCTGGCCCCAGGCTTTCAGATGCCATCTGTGTGTCATGCCCGAAGTTCCCAACCCAAACTGGAAGCCGTGGACAAATTGCCTTGTGGAGATCCAGATCTCCAGGTGTCTGAGGTTACTCAGAGTCAATATTGATTGATACAAATTGAGGTTATATTTGGTCACATTGGTATAGATCTTTGTATATCGATACAAAATTAAGGTTGTATTTGGTTACAATATACTATGTATCAACTCTTTAAGGTATTGTAGCTGTATAATTCTTTAAAATTCAGTTTCAGTGTTAATTTCTAGTTCTTTTGAAAACTGCTATTAAAAACTGTTTCGGATGATTAATAAATGTAAGTTAGCAGTCAGACAATCAAACTCATGGTAATGTTGGATAATTTAGTTAATTACAGAAATATGCTTTCTAGGTTGAACGAATAGTGAATAGGTAGAAACAAACAATTCATAAATACTATATATAGATAAATGGTCTTCAAATACCTCAGAAAGCTAAAGAATACGCCATTTAAAGATGTTTTTACTAACATCTTTAATAATCTTCTTGGCAATGAGACAGGTCTACTCCTGATAGCACCCTCATTCTTCTTCAAAGAAGACAATTAACATTGAAGAACCTCTTTATGGAGTTTGCTTCAAACGTGACAAGTTAGCCACTGAACAAGAAACTGCCTTTGTTTCAACTGCTGACAGCATGCTGTCCAAACTGGACCGACAAGATGCAGGGAAGTTGGCTGCTGAGCCTTGCTGAGCCCTGCTTCCCAAGGCAGGTAAGCAGTTCTTCATATTCCTTGCTTTACAAAACAATCTGTCAGATACTCTGGGCCAGAGGGCTGAAGATGACAGAGAGAAATTTGGGGGAACTGCCCAGGCAGTCAGCTTTCTCTGTCATTGGAAGCTGCTTCACTGCACTTCCTCCTTACTCAGGTGATATTTATTCCTTCTCACGTCTCTGATGGGGTTGAACACTAGATAATTATAGTCTCAGAGTTAAGCATAAGTTGTTTAGGATTTAATAAAATGTCCTTAAGTCTAAGAAGAGGTTTTAAGTTGGTAATGCAAGTTATGATAGAAACTGAGTTAGGTACAGAACTCTGAACTTAGCAAGATAGGATAGATAATAGAATATGGACTGGCCATTGTGAGTGTAAATCTCACTGATAGTTTTTCATAAGTGTTGTTATTGTATATAGTTTATTATAGTAAGAGAAAGAGCTTTTATTGGACTGAAAGGGAGGAAGTACAGAGGGAATCCCTAGGTGGGGCACAGACTTTTGGCTTAAGCATTTATTCATACATAAATCTGAGTTGTTAATTTGGGGAGCATAGAAACCAGAATGAAAAGCTCATTGCTACAGCAGATCATTCAGGTGGTGAGAGTCCCATGCCCTTACAGAGGTGCCGAGGTCCAGGAAACAGGAAACTAAATGGCTGGCAGGACCCACAGTCTTCTGAGTTCTCAGAATCAAATCCTTCATCGATGCCTTGTTCGACTCTCTGCCAAAAGCCAAAGAAACAGCACTCAGCCTCCCACCATGTATGGGGGATAAACATGTGGGAATTGTGTGGCCTGAAGTTCCAGAAAGAGGAGGGGCTGGGGAAGGAGGAAGAAGCAAATCCCAGAAGTGACAGGGGAGGTCTGCCTGGACCAGCGAGGTACACAAACCATGAAGTGACCAACACAGCAAAGAACTTCACTCAAATGCACTCTGGAGGTTATTTATTATGAATGTTCAGCCTTTGCTGCCCACTCCATGTGGTTCTTGCCTGAGGTCAGACAGGCTGGTCGGGCACAGGTGGTTTAACACCTGTTAGAGGAGCTTCATGTTTCTGCTTATCCACGGCAGGAAGTACACAACCTTGGTGAAGACTCCTGAAGAGATTGTCCTATTTTTTCCATAGGCTACAATTCCATAAGCTTTGTTGTCACACACGAGGGGTCCCCCAGAGTCACCCTGTGGGCAGACAAAGGAAGAATTTAGCCTGGCTCCCTCTGGCTCTTTTCTCTCCACCTCTCCTGACAAGGGTAACTTTAGATCAGGGCTTGGACAAGTTTTCCAGCTTCCCTCGGTACCAGAGCTCCAGGGAGGCCCACCTTTTCCTTGTATCCCAGTCCTAGGCTTTCGCTGAAGTCCTCAGGTATACTCTAAGGTAATCTGTACTGCTTTGGGAAGACAGATGTCTCCCCATTTTCCTTTCTTGCTGCACCCATGCAAAGGACTAAAAGCTGCACTTTGGAGCTGTCCCTTCTTTGAGGAAGTGTTGAGGGTGTGGCCATTTCAACATGCAGGCCTCTCCCAGGTTCCTCTCTCCCTGAATTTTGTCTGTTAAATGCATGAACCCCACCTTGAAAATATCCGGTATTTTCTTCGGGTCTCCAGCACAAATCTCCATGGTCTCAGAATAGTAACAGAATTTTTTTTTTTTTGCATTTGCATTTGCAGTTCTCCTGGATGATCAGTTCAGCCTCCTTTAGCGGGGGTGGGTGGTGGTGGGGTTGTCCTTCAATGGCATTGAGAGATACTAACCTCCAGCCAGCCACATGGCACAGAACACCCAGCCTCACATGGACATGGTGCATAGGCAGACTGAGGAGCCTCACAGCTCTAGTCTTCCCGGCCTTTTTTGTCAGCTGATTGTGAAAAGATAAGCAGGGACCAGCTAAGCTAGGATCCTGCTAGTCTGGTATATTTTGAAAGTCAGGATAGAAGGAGAAAAGAAGCAGGGTTAAAGCAGGAGAGAGAGGCTAGCCCTGCACCAAACTGAGCACAGGCACCAGGGTAGGTGTTGGAGGCTGAAAGATAAATGGAGCTATGTGGGTAGGAGGATGGCAGGTCTCACCTTTAGTAGCATGATGTCATTGGTGTGATCCATAGGATTATAGCATGGGTGGGAAATAACTTTTTCCACAGGGATGATCTGCTGGGTCCTCTCCTGTGCACTGATATTATGGGCCCCCAGCTTGGCTATCATTGAGCTGTGAAGAGAGCAGAGTGGAGAGAATTGTGGAGTCAGAGAGGATGCAGTCCAGGAGCTGTGAAAGGCAGGGTGGGGCACTAGCTAGGGGGACTTGAGGACATAGGAGGTCCTCATTGTCAGACACATTGCTCTCTGCTTCCCAAGGACATGAGACTCATGAGGGCTTCCTCTTGCATCTAGGCAATATTCCAAAGTTTGCATTGACTTTTAATATGAATATTCAACCCCAATCACTGCTTTAGTTTGGCTAGTGCACTTGACCAAGTGTGCTCCTGGCTCTAACCTCTCACTCTTTGATCTCAAATGTTCCATGTAGCAGACTTCAATTTTCACAGTTCTGCCTGTTAGTGAGCATGCGGGGGAGCACCCACAACAGAGGACAGAAACTCCAATGGGGATCTCAGAAAGTGTGGCTAGCTGCTTCTCCTCACCTTGTCCTGCAGTGAGCAGCTGTCAGCGTGAAGTTATATCGAATCAGGAAGCCTCTGCAACAACTCTTATTCCCATCAGATGTAATAAAGGCCATATAGGGGCAGAAGTGGGGCATGACCTCATGCCCAGCAATGATTTCCTCTGAAAGAAAAGTCAAGGATATGGGGTTTCTGAGAGCAAATGAGGTCAGGAGGGAGGGAAGATGTAGGGAGTGTATAATTGGGGGTGCCATCTGCAGTTCCCCAAAACTGTTGCAGAGAGAAATCCTTGCACATAGAATAATCTTTGCTGACTCTTAAGTCTCAGAGCCGTACTCTGAGAAGGGGTGGGTAGCTCTTGCCTTCCAGCCTCTGTTTTACCAGTACATGGAGGGGTAAGCTATGTCTTCAGGTCTTTATCATGTTATGGACCAAGGGGATCCTGAGTGGGTCACCATTGGTCTTTCTTTGATAGTGAGGTACCCTAACCCCTATAATGTTGAGTGATGTCATTTGCTCTCCTTTTGCCTCCAAGCCCTATCTATGGCGGTGGGTTGTCTTAACATTCTGCTCTTCTGTTGACAATAAAGTTTAGGTTCTCAGTAAATGCTTTTTGCTGCATGAATGAGTGGCTTCTAGTTAACTGGAGGGTTGGTGGGTCAGTGCTGGTGGGATTCAGAGCCAGGGAGATATTGGAGTACTATGCTGTCCCAGATGGGAGTAGGTGGGGACCTGCAGAAGAAGTGGAGAGCCCAACTGAGACTAGCCTGCAAAGCTGGTGGAGCATGCAGTGCAGGATCTCATCAGCCAGGGCCTCTGTCTTCTGCAGGGCTGAGGGTGGACTTAATGAGTGATGCTAAGATTCTTGAGCTGGTGGCCTCACCCCACTTCAGATTGGACATTAAAGCTGCCGTTCCCTCAAATGAAGTCAAGTTAATAATGTACATTTTCGTATCTGCATTATCCGCCACATCTCTTTCTAAGGATGATGTACTGACTGGTTTTATGTGCCAACTTGATACAGGCTGCATTTATCACAAAGGGAGCTTCAGCTGGGGGAGTGCCTCCATGAGACCCAGCTGTGGGACATTTTCTCAATTAGTGATCAAGCGGGCCCTTGTGGGTGGTGCCATCCCTGGGCTGGAAGTCTTGGGTTCTATAAGAGAGCAGGCTGAGCAAGCCAGGGAAAGCAAGCCAGTAAGAAACATCTCTCCATGGCCTCTGCATCAGCTCCTGCTTCCTGACCTGCTTGAGTTCCAGTCCTGACTTCCTCTGGTGATCAACAGCAATGTGGAAGTAAGCTAAATAAACCCTTTCCTCCCCAACTTGCTTCTTGGTCATGATGTTTGTGCAGGAATAGAAACCCTGACTAAGACAGATGATCCAGTCTCCATATGATGGGGAAAAGGCTGGGAGGAGCTAGTAGCTACTAACTTTCTGAGAGCACCTTCCCTTCCTCAGACCTTGTTGAGGATCTAACCAGTGTCAGATTTCCAAGTCTGGGTTTGGTATGGGACCTGAGATTCAGAAACTTCCTGGGTTCAGTGCCAGGACAATTCCTGACTACTGTTGGGCAGAAAGTCACCAAGGGTGTCATGGGATGGCATCACTGCCACAGTCACTTACCTGCTCCAGCTCCAAGAGGCAGAAGTAGGGTCAGGAGAATCAGGACTGGTGGCATCTTCCCAGGAAGGTTGCTCATGATGGAGGAGGGCAGAGGAGACACAACCCTTGGAAGGGGAGGAAGGAAGTGTGGGCTCAGGGGCCTCACAGGCATTTTAAACCTATGCAACCTCTGCTTCTGATTGACATCACATTACTTAAGGAATTTTTCTGGTTTGGGTAAAAATGACACTGTCACCACACTGACCTCCTGAGGTAAGCTAAACTGGGATGAAGAACAAGAAAGTAGAGGATGTGGAGGCTGTGGCTGAGGAAGCCTGAGACCCCAGGAAGTCCACAGTGGCTACACTGAGACAAAAGTGTATCCTTTTCTAACCCTTATACCCTTTTACATCTTTGTAAGATCTTTTTGGTTTCTTTGGGTTTCTTCTTCCTTCCTTTCTTTTCTTTTCCTTTTATCTTCTTTCCATTCCTTTCTTCTCTCTCTCTCTCTCTCTCTCTCTCTCTCTTTCTCTCTCTCTCTCTTTCTTATTTCCTTCCAATACTGACAACCAATTTATCCTCACAATTATAGCATAGTACATATACACTCACAAAGTTACACAGTATTTAGTGAGAGTTGAAACTATGATATATTTACCTGGGCAGTATTGCAATACATCATCTCACTAACCTTTGGGATGACTGATCGTACTGTGGAACAATCTGAATAGCTTGGTGAATTAATCTTAACTCACTCTGTCTCTTCTGAAATTCTAGGAAGTCACAGAGAAATCTCAAAAGCAAGTGTTACTGTCATGCATGGTTAAGAGTAATAATGGATCACAAATGACAGGTATAGTTGACCTTTTTCCTAGCTAGGTATCGTCATTTATCTCTGTGGTAAGAGCTTCAGGATTAGATTCAAAGGTCGGTAAGATTAGGTCAGCATTGGCTTCCCGGCTGATGATTCCAATGGTGTATTCTATAACTTTGCCTAGCATTTCCTATAGACAAGCAAGGGCTGTGATTAGGTCTCAAATGATTAATTAATGAGCTACTTCCAGGAGTGAGAGAGACAAGGATGCAGCCTTTAAAAAGGCAGAACTTGGTTAATGGTCTTACCCTTGGTTCCTACCAGGGGTACCACACTGGATGGGTTATCTGATTACTGTGCCCTGTGTAAGAAAGATGGGGCCTTCACTGACAAGAAGCATGTGGTCTAGATTGGGTAATATACTCATCCCTTGCCATCAGGGAAAATGTCAATGTTCTGGTCCATTATGCCAACATCTGTCAGCAGAATGGCACTGTACCCACTGTGGAGCCTAAAAGCCTCCATAATGGGGACCATGACTTGAAGCACTGCCAGTATGTAACAGAAAAGTCACTGGTAGTTGTCTACAAGGCCCTGAGTGACTACCTTGTCTATCTGGAAGGCACATTGTTGAAGCTCAACATGATCACACCAGGCCATGCTTGCACCCAGAGATTTTCCAGTGAGGAGAATGCCATGACAACTGTCACAACACTTAGTCACAAAGTGGCCCCTGCTGTCCTTGGGGTCACTTTTCTGTCTAAAGGGCAGAGTAAAAACGAGGTGTCCATAAACCTCAGTGTTATCAACAAATGCCCCTGCTAAAGCCATGACTTGATTTTCTCCTATGGCTGAGACCTGTAGGTCTCTGCTCTAAAGGTCTGGGGCAGGAAGAAGGAGAACCTGAAGGCTATCCAGGAGGAGTGCATCAAGTATGCCCTGGCCAACAGCCTAGCTTGTCAAGGAACATATACCCCAGGTGGTCAGCCTGGAGCCGCAGCCAGTGAATCTCTCTTCATCTCTAACCATGCCTATTAACCAGAGGTGATCTAAGGCTGCTCCATGAATACTCCAGGCCCCTGCCTACCCACTTATTATTGAAGAGAGGCCTTCAGGCTCTTTCCCATCACTCTTTCTACCCAGGTGACTGGTGTGTAAGGTTTGTGAATGCTAAATTTATCTTCCCTTCCAGCTCACTGCCTATAAACAATTGGGACTGGGTGGGACAAAGGCTGATATTGACTGGAAGGAGCTGAGAACCTGTGCTAAAAGCACTAGATGGTGAGAGTTCTGTGAGATCACTCAGGGAGGTGAGACAGGCTGGCCTTGCCCTGAGCACAGGTGTGTGTATGTGTGTGTGTGGGGGGGTGTATACATCCAGAAAATCCTCAGAGGTACCCGGGTCCTGATTTCCCATCACTACTTTATGGATTTCAGATACTTTTGAATCTTCTGTCATATTTTGGGACCCAGGAAAGCTACCTGTCTTAGTTGTAATCTAAGGTCTTCAGTTAAACTAAAGTCTTTAGTCTTTATGCAATTAAAATATTAATTGCATAAAATTAATCATCTAGTCCATGGGTATGCAACATTTTGGCTTTTCTGGGACACATTGAAGGGATAATTGTTTGAGGTTACATATTACTTACATAAGCTATAATGAACATTCATAATTTCCTGCGAAAGTGATTGTGTATAAATGTCATGGTATATGCACACACAGATAAGCTAAAAAAAAAATCCTTACAGCATATTTTAATCTTAATATGGGTGCCCATTTGGTGAGAATCTTTTTAAATTATTATTTTTTAATTATTCACTTTACATTCTGCTCATGGCTCCTTTCCCAATCATCACCTCCCACAACCTTTCCCCCACCTCCCCTGCCCTTCTCCTCTGAGCAGGTGGGACCCTAGGACCCCTCTGGCACTTCAAGTTAGAGAGAATCTTTTAAAACCAGGAAGCAGGCTCCATGTGTTTGTGATAGCTAATAAACAAGTTTAACACATATAAGTAAAATTCATCTTGGTATGCTTTTATCATAAAAGTAAAGGAAGACAGCATGAATCTGGGTGAATATTTAACATTGCTTTTTCTTTTTCTTAATTTATTAAATTATTTACTTCACATCCCTATTGCAGCTTCTTCTCCCTCCTCTCCTCCCAGTCTCTTCCTCTCAACTCCCCACATCCCCCTGTCCCTTTCTCCACAGAGAAAGGGATGTCTTCGATAGATATCAACCTGCCTTGGAATATCGAGTTGCAGCAGGACATGGCTTATCTTCCCCCCATTGACACTAGACAAGGCAACCCAGTAGGGGAAAGGGGTGCCAAGGCAGGCAACAGAGTCAGATTCATACCCTGCTTTACTTATTAGGGGACCCACATGAAGGCCAAGTTGTACACTTGTGTGTTATTTATGTGTAGGGGGCCTAGGTGTATCCCATGCTCTTTGGTTGGTGATTCAGTCTCAGCCCCTATGGGCCCAGGTTAGTTGACTCTGTAGGTTTTCTTGTGTCTTTGATCTATATGGCTCCTTCAACCTGTCCTCTCCCTCTTCCACAGGATTCCCTGAGCTTGACCTAAGGGTTGTTGGGTCTCTGTATCTGTTTCCATCAGCTGCTGGGTGAAGCCTCTCAGATGACAGTTATGCTAGGTTCCTGTCTGCAAGCACAGCAGAGTATCATTAATAGTGTCAGGGCTGGCCCCTCTCTAATGGCATTTGTCTCTAATTGGACCAGTCATTGGTTGGCCATTCCCTCATTTTCTGCTCCTTCCTCATCCCTGCATATCTTGTAGGCAAGAATTGTGGGTCAAAGTTTTGTGGCTGGGTTGGTGTCCACATGACTTCATTGGAAGTCTTGCATAGTTACAGGAGGTGGCCATTTCAGGTTCCATATTCCTTGTTGCTAGGAGTCTTAGATAGAGTCACTCTCAGATTTGGTGAGTTTCCATTGTCCTAGGTTTCTAGCTTGTCCGAGAGGTGCCCCTAACCAATCACAGTTCTCTCTTCCAGTTCTTGCTCCCTTTGTCCTCCCCACACTTGATCCCCCCTGCTCCATTCCCCACTCCTTCTTCTACCTTTTCCCTCCATCCAGCCACCCCAAGCTCTATTTTATTTGCCCTTCTCAGTGTAATTCAAGCATTTCCCTTTGATCCTCCTTGGTATTTAGCTTCTTTGGTCTGTGGATTATAGCACGGTTATTCTGTACTTTGTGGCTACTATCCACTTATAAGTGAGTACATACAATGTTTGTCTTTCTGGGTCTGGATTACCTCATTCAGGTTGATGTTTTCTAGTTCCATCCATTTCCCTTCAATTTGCATAATGTCATTTATAATAGATGAATAATATTCTATTGTGTAAATATACTATATTTTCTTTATCCATCCTTCGATTGAGGGACATCTAGAATGTTTCCATTTTCTGGTTATTATGAATAAAGCTGCTATGAACAGAGTAGAGCAAGAGTCCTTGTGATGTATGGTGGATTATCTTTTGGGTTTATGCCCAGGAGTGGTAGAGCTGTGTTTTGAGGTAGAACTATTCCCAATTTTTCTATGAAACCACCAGATTGATTTTCAAAGTGGTTGTACAAGTCTGCATTCCTACAATCAATGAAGGAGTGCTCTTCTTGCTTCACATTCTCTCCAGCATGAGTTGTAGCTTGAGTTTTTGATCTTATTCATTCTGACAGGTGTGAGGTAGAATCTGAGTCATTTTGATTTGCATTCTCCTGATAACTGAGGATGTGGAACATTTCTTTAAGTGCTTCTTAGCCATTAAAAATTCCTCAGTAAAGAACTCTGTTTGTATTTGTACCCCTTCTTTGATTGGATTATTTGGTTATTTGATTTCTAATTCTTAAGTGCTTTATTTATTTTGGATATCAGCCCTCTCTTGGTTATAGGGTTGGTGAAGATTTTTTTCCCATTCTCTGGGCTGCTGTTTTGTCCTTTAGACAATGTTCTTTGCCTTACAGAAACCTTTCAGTTTCATGAGGTCTCATTTGTTAATTATTGATCTCAGTGCCTGAGCCATTGGTGTTCTGTTTAGGAAGTTGTCTTCTGTGCCCATGCACTCAAGGCTGTTCCCTATTTTCTATCCCATCAGATTTAATGTATCTGGTTTTATTTTGAGGTCTTTGATCCACTTGGTGTTGAGTTTTGTGCAGAATGACAGATATGGATCTCATATTTTTCTATATGTAGACTGCCAATTAGATCAGCACCATTTGTCGAAGATGCTTTCTTTTTTTTTTTCCATTGTATAGTTTTGGCTTCTTTATCAAAAATCAATTGTCTGTAGTATGTGGGTTTACTTCTGGGTCAATATTTGATTCTATTGACCATCTTGTCTGTTTTTATGCCAGTATTATGTGGTTTTAATTGCTATTGCTCTGTAGTTCAGCTTGAGATTAGAGATACTGATAACTCCAGAACTTCTTTTATTGTACAGGATTATTTTTGGCTATCCTGAGTTTTTTGTCTTTCTGTATGAAGTCAAAAATTGTTCTGTCAATGTCTTTAAAGAATTGAAGAATTGTGTTTGAATTTTGATGGGAATTGTATGGAATCTGTAGATTGCTTTTGGTAGGATGGCCATTTTTTCTCTGTTAATCCTACTGGTCTATGAGCATGGGAGATCTTTTGATCTTCTGATATCTTCTTTATTTCTTCAAAGACTTAAAGTTCTTGTCATACAGGTCTTTTGCTAGGTTGGGTAGAGTTATACCAAGATAATTTATATTATTTGTGGCTATTGTGAAGAGTGTTGTTTCCTTAACTTCTTTCTCAGCCCATTTATAATTTGTATAAAGGAGGGCTCCTGATTTTCTTTAAAGTTAATTTTGTATCCAGTCAATTTGCTGAAGATATTTATTGGCTATAAGAATTCCTACTGGGATAATCTTTTTGTACACCATGTGAAGATGTGTCTCTGTTATTCCTCATCTACATAAGGCACCTTCTGATTGGTTTAATAAACAACTGAGGGTCTATATTGATGCAGGAGAGAAAAGATGGGACTTACAGGCAGAGACAGGAACTCTGGAAAAGAATCAGACATGAGGGAATTCTCAGCTAGACTCACAGGAAGTCAGACATGTGGGACTAAGGAGATGTAACAAGCCACATGGCAAATGTGAAGTGGAGTAGATGGGATTAAATAAGTTATACAATATAGGTAAAAGGCAGCCAGCTAAGTCCTGAGCTTTCTTTCCTAAATAAATAACTTTCTGTATCATTATCCAGACAGTCTGATGATAATATTTGGTGTCCAAAATAAGGCATGTATATCCAAGCTGGCAGGCAGGAAGTTGGCAGGAGGGAATCTAACCTGGATGTTCCTGGTGCTAGTAAGATGCCACACCAACTCCGGTGGAGTCTGTGTGACATACTACACAAAGTGCGTGGCGCATGTTCAGGCCCGAGACGAGAGTTTCTTGGAACCCAGTCTCCCAGAGGTCCCTGGCATAATGCCCACAAAAGTTACTCTGGCTCAGCAATCGCATTCATGGGTAGGGGGCCCTGTGCACTTTCCTTTCTCTGCATGGCTGTGCTGCCAAGAACATTTACTTCTGAGGATATCATTGCCTCTTTGATTAATCAAAGACCTCTAGGTTTTATTGTTCCAGGAATTGAGGTTCAAAGCATAAGTACCCATGGAAAGGAGGACATGATTGGTACAGAGGTACGTGCTGACCCTCCACTGCAAGAAAAGAGATTTTTTAATTTTTCCCAGGATGACCCACCTTCACTAAAAGCATTATTAAGTTGAAAAATATAGCTGAACCTTTGCCTTATATAGGATAGGTGAATAGTTATGGACAGAAAGTGTTGTATTATACTTTGCTTATGCAAGACCTCTGTGGTGTGTACTCTCAAAGGAAGATCAGAGAATGTTCAAGAAACAGATAGATAGATAGATAGATATTGGAAACAGGTTAATCGAACCTTTAAAGGCCAGTTTGGCAGAAAAGAGGTAGCCAATGCATTCATAAGCTTTCCAAACTGGCCAGAAGGCCCATGAACTAAGAATAAAAGTTAAGTCTTAAGCCCTTGACCTGTTCTGCAGAGTCAGACAGCTGCCTGAGCAGCAGCTTGGCAGAATTCTAAGAATAGGCTGACCTTAGTCTGGGACCATTAACCACGGTCTGGGTACCAAGATGAATCTCATGTTTTTTTTTTTCCTGTTTTGTATTTCTAGTTTCAAGATAACTTGTTAATGTGTATTTTAAGAGTAAATCATGTTCTGTATAATGGCTCGCAGCCAAGATTTTGTTCCTGTTATGAATGTATAAAACTTCATCTGAAAGGAAAGCAAATTGCAGCAGTTCCAAACCTCTCTTGTGTTTGTGTCTGTCTGTCGTGCCAACTCCTTACCTACCTGAGTACCTAGACCCTGATTCTCCCACGGAAGGAGACTCCACCCTGGGTGGTCCATGGCAGTAAGACCCCTCTGGAAGGCAGGCAGAGCTATGGGCTAGACAGTGGAGCTAGAGACAGCATACAGCCCACTGCTTCTGTGTGGGTCACAAGTGGGCACGGTAGGAGGAGGATTGTGGGAGAGGGAGCTAACATGAACCATATACAAATGACATGATGTTTGTACACATAGATCAGCTACAGATCCATTATAGAATATAATAATCTTAATTACATGTGTGCCCATTTGGAGAGAATCTTTTTAAACCATGAAGAAGATACCATATTTGTGATATCTAGTAAATTAATTGAACACATATAAGTAATAAAATTTATTTTGCTATGCTTTTATCATAATAGTGAAGGAGGACAACATGAATTTGGGTGGACATTCTACATGGCTTTTGAGAAGCGAACATTTCACTCCCTGGTTTGATGGACACAACTCTGACCTGAGTGAATTCCTAACGCTGAAGAGATATTTGAGTTCTAATTTTATGATTAGTGTGCTTTAACCTTTTAATTGAAATAAGAATTAAAATATGGTTTTTATCAAACCTCATTATTCCTCTAACTCCTCCATGTGTCTTTATCCATTCAGATTCATGGCCTCTTACTCTTTAATTATCATTCTCTCTCACACACTACAAGGGAATGAAATATAAATCCAATCTACAGGGTCAGTGCATCATTGCTTGAACACATATTTCTTTCTGGTCTGACCACTTGGGATTGGATATTGGAACCCCTATAGTGCTCACCTTTAGGAAGACTAATTCTCCCTCTCTCAGCAGATATAACTGCATGTTGCTCTTCATCTAGTGATGGGCCACTTGCTACTTCACCATCCACTTTGATGTTCAACTGATGTTGTCATTGTTCAGGTCTTGTTTGAGCAGGCAGATTGTTGAGATTTCTTGGGTATATTTTGCTTGTCAAATCATGAAGACATATAGGTAATATATTTTTAGCTTTTGATTATGTGTCTGCGTTTGGGTATGTGCACATGAGTGCAGGTGCCCTTGGAGGCCAGAGGAGCTGAAGTTTGGAGTGGTGATGAGCTATTCAGCAGGGCAGCTCAGATCTGAACTTGGGTGCTTTGCAAGAGCAGTGTAAACTGTTAAGACTTCTGAGTCATCTCTGCAGGTAGGTGCGCTCAGTTCTTGAAACTAGTTGCTCACAAATGTAGGTGCTCTGTGGGACTTCACCTCTGAAAGTATAAAAACTTTGTAAATGTCATGAAGGAACATCATCAAAATATTTTTAGTTTGAATGAATGATTGCAGTTCTATGCATTCCATTTGAAAATTGGCAGGTACCATATATATACTGAGTGAAAATGAACTTGTGAAAATGCCAAACTAGTGACAATATTTATAAAAATTTTGACATCTTTTTTGTCATTATTTTTATTTTTTTTTACACTTCAGCTGTTGCCTCCCCTCTGGTCACCCTCACACAGTTCCTTATCCCATACCTCCTTGCCCCTTTCTCCAAGAGGATGTTCCCCATACCCCCGAGGCCTCCCCACTCCCTGGAGCTTCACTCTCAAAGGTTAGGTGCATCTTCTCTCACAGAGGCCAGATCAGGCAGTCTTTTGCTATATATTGGGGAGGGGTGGTGAGGAGGCTCGTGTATGCTGCCTGGTTGGTGGCCCAGTGTCTGAGAGATCTCAGGGGTCCTGGTTAGTTGAGACTGCTGGTCTTCCTATGGGGTCACCCTCCTCCTCAGCTTCTTCCAGCCTTTTCCTAATTCAGCCACAGGGGTCCCAGACTTCAATGGTTGGGTGTGTAAGTATCTAAGTCTGTCTCAGAAGATAGCCATGCTAGGCTCCTGTCTGTAAGCACACCCTAGCATCGGTAATAGTGTCATGCTTTGGAGTCTCTCCTTGAGATGGATCCTAAGTTGGGCCAGTCACTGGACCTCTTTTCCTCAGTCTCTTCTCCATTTTTGTCCCTGCAGTTCTTTTGAAAAGGAACAATTCTGGATAAGAGCTTTTGACTGCAGGATAGCTACTCCATCCCTCCACTTGATGCCCTGTCTTTCTACTGGAGGTGGACTCTACAAGTTCCCTCTCCCCACTGTTGGGCATTTCATCTAAGGTCCTCCCTTTGAGTCCTGAGAGTCTCTCACCTCCCAGGTCTATGGTACTTTCTAGAGGGTTCCCCCACCTTCCACCCACTAAGGTTGCATATTTCCATTCATTTTGCTGGCCCTCAGGGTTTCTCTCCTGTCTCTACCCCATACCTCATCGTGTTCCCCTTTTCCTATCTTCCTCTCCTCTCCCATCCAGGTCCCTCCCTCCTTCTGCCTCTCGTGATTATTTTCTTCTCCCTCCCAATAGGGATTGAAGCATCCTCACTCGAGCCCTTCTCTTTGTTAACCTTCTTGAGTTCTATGGATTGTATCCTAGGTATTTTGTACTTTTTTGGGGACTAATATCCACTTACTAGTGAGTACATACCATGCACATCCTTTTGGGTCTGAGTTACCCCACTCAGGATGACATTTCTAGTTCCATCTATTTGCTTGCAAAACTCATGGTGTCCTCATTCTTAATAGCTGAATTGTGTAAATGAACCACATTTTCTGTATCCATTTTTGTTTGTGGGACATCTGGATTGTTTCCAGCTTCTGGCTATTACAAATAAGGTTGCTTTGAACATAGTGGAGCATGTGTTTCTGTGGTATGGTGGGGCATCTTTTGGGTATATGTTCAAGAGTGGGTATATCTGCTTTTAAATTCTCATGTTAAATGTAAAAGCAAGGTTACATCACTGTTCACAAAACTATATTCAGATGTTTTAGAATACATAAAATTATTTGCTTTCATTTGAGCTCAACATAATTCCACCTTCACCTGGACACTCATGGTTTAAAACATGGTATTAACAAGTTGGTTTTCCCCTCAAAGATGAAAATATCTGTTAATTTCACTAAAATGTTCAGTTGGTAAATCAGGTTTCAATGTTAAGACCGGCACAAATTCTGTTTACTTCACAGTAAGTAACTTGATAATGTGTTCTGATGTCCTCTGCTTGGCCATCTTTCTTCTGAAATGAGAATGATGTCACCAGAGTCAGTACAGACACTCTTTAGGAATTCCTGGCATGGGAAATGATCTAATCCTATGGCTCTTATGAAATTCAGTCCTAGGAATTCCTGGCATGGGAGATGATGGAGTCCTATGGCTCTTATGAAATTCAGTCCTGGGAATTCCTGGCATGGGAGATGATGGAGTCCTATGGCTCTTATGAAATTCAGTCCTGATGTTTACTTATATGATGCTACCCATTTTTAATGCCTTTACATTATATTTTGTTTTAAAGTTTATGTTTTATTTTTGACAACTTCATACATGTGTTTAGTGTGTTTTGACCATTTGTACCTATCCTCGTCCTTTCTCATCTTGCTCCAGTTCCCATTGAAACTTTCTTTTCAGTACATAAAGATTTTTGATTGCCTCTGAAAAGATACCACTTAACACGTGAGTTGAATATGGAGACTGCATCTTCTGCTGTTAAATGTTTTATTTGCTTATTTATTTATTTGAGTCAGGGTTTCTCTGTGCAGCACTGGATGTCCTGGAATATGCTCATAGAGCAGGCAGGCCTTCAACTTAGAGATCTCCCTGCCTCTGCTCCCCAGTGCTTGATATCAAAGGCAGGCACTGCCATCACCAATAGCTTTTTCTCTATTTTTTGAGATCAATTTTCTTCTATGATAGAATACAAGCCATGCTGTGGTTAAAATTAATAATATACAAGGAACTATATTTACTTTTATTATGAAAATTGACAAGGAAATACAAAGCAAGGCTTAAGAATGTCAGGGTCTCAGCTGCTGATTCAGTGCAGAGTGATATGATTATAAAGATGAAGGGTGGGTGTTGGGTGTGAGGTATGGCTGAGGTATGTGAGCTCCTAATAATCAAACAGAATGCTTGGTTTCCAATTGCCATTAAACATGCATCATGTGCAAAGGCAGGACTAAGCACCATTGGTAATCTGTGCATTTCATTTATTGAATCTCCAGGAGCACATGCAAACATGATGGTGTCAGTTTAACTGTCTGCAGGCAGAAGATAGAATGCTGGGAGCCTTACACGTCATCAGTCTGGATTCAGGTGTGTGTGCCAATAACAAGAGTATCATACATTCACTCTGCAGGATACTGGAACATGTTGTCATCTACAAGGTTCATGCTCAGGACTCATGCAATATAGTCACACCACCATCACAGTATATCTCATGTTTTCAATGAACTTTGATTTTCCATTGGGCTATATTTATAGCCATTATGGGGCACATGCAACCCACAGGCTACCAGTTTGAAACACAGTTTGAGTGGCTTCTGTCATTTACTTCTTTTTAAAATTTTTTTTAAATTGAAAATTATTGTTTTCATACACTATATTCTCATCATGGTATTTCCTTCAGCTTTCCTCCAAGATGCACTCATTTCCCCATCCATAAACCTTGTTATTAAGAAAATTTTATTCATAAATTTAAAAAGACACCAAAATTAGCCAGATCCCAAGTCTGTATTATTCAACAAACTTCTTTACAGTTAGAATGAGCATTCAGAATTTAATCTGGAAAGCTACACACCGAATTCTACACTTTCAGTACAGAGGATATTTTATGTGCTTATCCACCACAAAGACAAAAATATCTATGACAGAATTAGAACACAACTAACAGTGAAACAGTGGCATTATCCCAGGGAGCCAGGAAGAAAGATGGAGAGATGGAAAAGATGGAGTAGTAAGTGGAGAGATGGAAAGAAAATGAAGCTGAGGGGTTTGTACACTGGGGATAACAGAGAAACTGGAGACTCAACAGCAGTGAAGAATAGGCAGATATGAGGAGGCCATGGTGAGGTTTTGGCCCGGGCTGACGCCAATGGCCACGTCTGGTTCTATGGTCCTGTTGCAGCTGCAGTCAATATCAATGTCTGTGGCTTGAATTATCACCAAAGGCAAAGTGGATGTCTATAGTCTGGGCTACCACTAGAGAGCGTGTGAATATGTGAGGGTCATGCTGCTAGGTGAGGGTGGAGGTGTTGGGGGCCTGGGGTGGCTGAATTGAGTGGCCTCTACTTCTATTTGAGGCCATAAGGATATCTAGGTCCAGACTACTGCCAGGGGCCATGTCTGGGTTCATGGTTCTTTGGCAGCTTGGGTCTCTGTTGATGTCTCAGGCCAGTGTTAGCACCAAAGGCCATGCAGATGTCCACGGTCTGGATTGCCACCTGAGGTACTGTGTTGAGCCGTACTACCCCTTAACTGAGTGGCACAGTTGAGCTGATCCATCCTGCTACTGGTGGAACAGGTAAGTGGACAAGGAAGGCATGAGTGTGGGTGAGATAGTCCACCCATAGATTGCTTTGGGTGAGGGAGAAACTTCTTCCTTTCTCTTTTGCCTTCTTTACCTGTGGCAAATGGGACACTTGTCTGGATGGGATTATGAGAGGAGGAGAGCCTGCCCTGCCCCTCATCTTCAGCAGCGCTAGAGAATGGGGACCCTGCACAGCACGTGAGCAGCACAGAAGAGCTGACCCTGATGGTAAAATGCAGCTAAGCTAGCTGAGGGTGTGAATGCTAGAGAGTTAGTTGTCCCTCCCCCTCGTTAGCCATGGGGTAGTTTGGGCAAGATGTCCTCCCCTCACTCCTCATTACCTGAGGCAAGCAGATGAGTCCGCATGAGATCTTGAGACCTGGTTATCTGGCAGAGCCCCTCACTTACTGTAATACTAGGGAGATCAGGCCCTACACCTGGTTGAGGCAGCACAGTAGAGCTGGTTCTGATGGTGAAAGTGCAAGAGTGAGCCAGATGGGATACATGAGAGCAGGAGAGCTGCCCCTGCGCTTTGACAGCTGCAGCACTGGGTAAGCTAGCAGGGGCAGTTCAGGAGAGTCCTTGGTGCAGGACTACTGGACAGCTGACTAACTCAGCTACCTTCCAGAAATTGATCCAGGTCTTTGAGTTGTCCCATCCCAACAATTACCTCATCTATGAACTGCTGAAGCATGTGAAGGGGCTGGTCCTGCAGAACCATAGCCACAGGATCTCCATGACTCAGGGCAACAACACACTATCTGAGAAGAGTTCCCCTGAGGATCCAGTATACATAGTACAGCAGAAGCCAGAGACCTCAAAACAAACCAATGACTCATTGCAATGAACATTTGCAAGTAAAGATATGCGGGAAAAAGTGTATGCTGTGTGACATACTACAGCTTCCACAACAAAATTTATTTTATTCTATTTTATTTTATTTTGGGGGGAAGGTTGCAAGGATGGAGGACAGATAAGAAGAAGCAGAGAGATGATGTGACATCCACAAAGAATCAATTAAAAAGTTGAAATCAAAGAAATGCAAATACATGCTTTTACAGGCTCTTATTTTTACCTTTCTTTTTATCTTTGCTCACATTATTATCCATTATCATAATGGATATATTATACTGAATTCACATGTGTATTTGTTTGTATATGCTATATTATTGAATATATTTAACATGTGAGGCAGAGCACGTGGTTTACTTCTCTGTGAAGTTTCAAGATATTTCAGAGGGAAATCACAGAAGATGCTACAAGGTGGAATATTAGTTTCTGTTCCAGCATAGGCAGAACCAACACTGAAAAATTAATCAATACTTCAAACCTAATACACAGAATTAATCAATGCACAGAATTAATTCCAATGTCATGTTTCACAGGCTTAGAAGAATAGCCAAAGAATTCATATGGAACCACAAAAGACCACAAATACCAAAGCAGGCCTAAGGAATAAGAACACTGCTGAAAATGTGACACTATCTCACCTTAAATTATACCACAGAGCCATAGTGATGAGGCAGCTTGGTACTGGTGCAAAAACAGACAGGAAGACCAACGGAGTAGAACAGAGGTTATGGGCGTGAAGCAGCAAAGCAAGGGCCATTGAATTGTTGACAAAGAGGGAATTTTTTTTAGAGGTTTAATAAATAGTGCTTGTGAAATTGGATATCCATCAGAGGAATGAAATTAGATTTTTATATTTTGCCTTGTACAAAAAACATTTCAAAATGGAGTAAAGGGCTTAGGTTGAAACTAGAAACACAAACTTTCAGAAGAAAACACAGGGGGCATGCTTCAAAATATTGGGAAAAGCAAGAATTTTTAGAACAGAACACCAAAGGCAGAAGAACAACTGAGATGACCCTCAAACAAAGAATAAAGGAAATGTGCTGCATTTCTACAACGGATATTACTCAGCTGAAGAGAGAGAGAGAGGGAGAGAGAGAGAGAGAGAGA
>NW_022196915.1:42714356-42721549 GCF_008632895.1 Mastomys coucha
AGAGAGAGAAAGAGAGAGAGAGAGAGAACATGGAATTGCAGGAAAATGGAAGGAAGTAGAAAACAAGTCCTCCTGAGTGAGGTAACCTAGACTCAGAAAGACAAGCATGGTATATACTTGTAAGTGGATACTAGCTATTAAGTAAAGGATAATCATGCTGCAACTTACAGACCCAGACAGGCTAAGTGACAAGGAGAGGTCAAGGGGGAATCATGGAATTCCCTAGAACAGAGAAATAGAAAGGATTGTGCAGATAGACAGGGCTGGGTGTGGTTGTGGACAGGAAGAATCAGGTGAGAGAGGGAGCAATGAAAGGAGAGTGTACTGAGATGATGACTGGAGTTGGAGTATTTGGGGGGTGATGTGGAAACCTATTGCACCAGAAAATCTCTGTAATCTTTGAGGGTGACGCTAGAGATGTCTACAAGTATTGGGAAATACATAGGCTGAACAGGCCATCTTGTGTAACTAGGTAAGACTTCCAATGGTGGTACTGGGATGCAAACTTAGCCAGAAAAAAATTGACCTACAATTTATCCTGTCTACAAGATGTGCTGGGATAAAGGTGGTGCAGAAATTGTGGAGTGGACAACCAGTGGTTGATCCAACTTGAGGTTCATGCCATGAGAGTGATCCCATGCCAGACACTGCCTGAATGTTCAGGAACCAGAGGCTGGATAGGCTAGAGACCAACGATGGAAACAAACACAACTGTCATAAGGAGAAATCAGTTAAATGATTCCTGCTGATATCATGCTATACACATAGAGGGTTGTCCACCTAATCATTATCAGAGAGGATTTATCCATCCACTGATGGGAGCAGTTGCAGAGACTCACACCAAACATTAGGTAGAGCTCAGGAGAAGCCCCTATGAAAAATATCAGAAAGGATTTTAGGAGTCAAAGGGATCAAGAACACCAGGAAAACATGGCTCACAGAATCAACTAGGCTGGACTCACAGGGACTCACAGAGGTTAAAATGACAGTCATGGAGCCTCTATGGATCTGAGCTAGGTCCTCTGAATATGTGCTATAGTTGTATAGCTTTGTGTTCTTGTGGCATTACTAACAGTGGGAGTGCACTTGTCTTTGAATCTTTCACCTGCTCTGGGATCCTTTTCCTCCTACTAGGTTGCCTTGTCTAGTCTTGATATGAAGGTTCGTGCCCAGGCTTATTGTACCTTGTTAAGCTGTGTTCAGTTGATATCCATAGGAAGCCTGCACTTTTCTGAAGGGAAATGAGAGAGGAGTGGATCTAAAGGAGATGAGGAGTTGGAGTTCTGGGAGAAGTGTAGGGAGGACAGACTGTGGTCAGGATGTAGTGTATGAGAGAAGAGAAACCCCATAATTCACCAGTGCTGCTGTGTGAGGGACTTGAATAGGGTCACATGGGTCACCGTGAACTGTCTTCAGCTGGATTGGCAGAGTCTATGGTTTGAATGTCAAGCAAGCTAAAGCCCCTCTGTTTGCCTTTCTCCTGCCCACCTCTTTTGATAAAGGCTCTATATGAGGTACACTGAGAACCACAGGACTGGAGAGTTTTCAACTCCCTTCCAATTGCACACAATGCGTTCTGAATCAAAGAAGACCATTTACATGGAACTTTTAGAATATAGAGAAGTTGATCATTTTTTAAAACATGACCTTTTCTCCAAAAGTGTATCCATTTGTGCCACATTGAGCTATCTAGAGAAACAAAAGGATGAAAGTGAAGAAGGAGTCTACAGTGTACCTGATACAAAACCAGAGACCTACAATTGTTGATTGATGGTGTCAAGAGATATTTTTAGCCTAGGAGCCCTTGGATCCCTAGGATTCACAAACTGCCATATCCCCATGTGGCCAGCAGGGGAGGCTGAGGTTCCAGGATAAGCCAGGGTAGTTGACAAACTTGAAGTCTAGGCTGAGCCTCTATCCTTTGAAGAGTTGGATTGTAACAGACTTCAGTCAACCATGTGAACATGGGAGGTGTGAGCATCAGGTGACTAGCAGCCCAAGTCTAACTGGAATGTGAGGCAGAGGAGACTCTATAGCTTTGGATCCTATAGGTAAAGAAGTTGGGTCCATCTTCCAAGTAAAATAATCTAATCAAGCAAATCCCTCACAGGTTTGCCCAGATGCTTGTGTTTAATCATTTCTAAATGCAGTCAAGTTGACAACCAAGATTAGACATTACAGACTTATCCAAAATAGACAAAGAATTTCAGAAATTAAATACCAAGGAAGTAAAACTCCCAATCAACAAATGGGCAAGTGAAGGGAATAGAATTTTTTTTTAAAAGAAAAAGAACCAAACAAAGAAAAATATTCAATGATTAATTTTAAAAGTTCTCAATATCCATTCCTGATTTTTAAGGTCTACTAGTGACTTTAGTGCATACTATTGGTGTAAAAACAGACTTGTTAATCAATTGAACAGAATGGAAGACCTCCACCTTAAATCCACACACACGTGAACACCTGATTTTTGATAAAAAAGAAAAAGTCAGAAATACACAATGGAAAAAAGATAGCATCTTCAACAAATGGTGCTCCTCTAACTGAATGTCTGCCTGTAGAAGAATACAAATAGATCCTTGACTGTTCCCCAGCACAAAACTCAAGTACAAGTAGATCAAAAACCTCAACATAAAACCAGAACCACTAAAACAAACAAGAGAAAGTGGAGAGCAGCCTTGAATGCATTGGCACAGGAGACGACTTTCTGAATAGAACACAGATAGTGCAGACCCTAAGATCAACAATTTAGAAATGGAGCCTCATGAAACAAACCGTCTTCTGTAAGGCAAAAGAAACTGTCAGCTGGACAAAACAGTAGCCTCCTGAATGGGAGAAGATTCTCACCAACTTCAGGAATGGCTCTAGCAGGCCAGCGCACAGCAAAGACATGTCCTAGCATGACAGACATGGTGCCTACAGGTTTTGACTTTTACCCTCTAGCCCTTACTAAAAAGTGTTAGATCACATTCTTAAAGATAGCCCCACAGATCCACTCCCTTATCTTGAACATTGACTTGTTCATTGCCGCAGGCTGGCCAGTCTGAGCCTCCCTCAACCCACGGGAGAAACAGGGTCCTAGTCAGGTCAACAAAGCATAGGCAAAGAAATGTTGGCAGAGACGACACATGGAAATGCAAGATCTGAATGTATTTCTCAAAAATAGCATCGGCTTTTACAGTCATTACAAAAGAGAAATGAAAAATCTGGCAGCTTAGCAGTTGAGGTACATCTGAGGCCACCTGAAACACACTGGGTCTAAAGCAGCCACCTCTTCTGGATAGGCGCTGCACCCCCCAGGCCCGAGTGCTCTGGGCCTCGGGGGCTGCAGACTGCATGAGGCTCAAAGCTCAAATGCTCTGTCTTGAATCTGAATGTATAAGTAAGTCCTTCTGCACAAAGTGAAAATCAGGCTTATATAGTATACAGAAAACAAGGCAGATGACAAAAGTCACATAGGCAGATGAGGGCCACATCAAGGTCAGTAAGATCAGACAGCAAGACAGAAGTCATGTAGGCAAGGGACAGCCAAGTCAAGGTCAGTAAGATCAGGCAGCCAGGTGCAAAGCGGAAGAGCAGTGGTGCCCTTCCCACTGGGGCTATCTTGGCAGTCCCAAGCTAATTCTCTGGGTCTGTTGGAAGCAAGCACCAGGAAGTCCCAATCTAGCAGCTCCTGAGAATGCTCTTAAGTGACGGAAGCCCTTCAATTACTCTCTGGTATGTAAAACAATTCTTTTGTGGGATTGCTCTGAGAATTCTAACTATGTTTACAGTAGTAATAGTGCCTGCCTTCTGTTGCTACCTCTGAGGACACCCTGTCTGATAAGGCAGCTTCCTTGTGAGAAATTCCAAGCTAACAACAGCTTGGTAATAAATTAGGATATATTGGAATGCTGTGCAGGCCAGGGAACAATGCCCAATCTTACTACGAATCATTTCTTGAAGAACCTTTATGCCTGAATGAGAAGGCGTGTGATGATTGGAAAGACTAATCTGGAACACGTCTGAGTTAGGAGATGCCAACGACTGACTGAATACCTGCCACAGGTCGACTGATCTGGGCCTCTCTCAACCCTCGAGAGAAACAGGGTCTTAGTCAGGTCAACGAGGCGTAGGCGAAGAAATGACAAACAGAGCCGACACAAGGGTGTGTTGAACCTGAATGTATTTGTACAAGGTGAAATTCAGGCTCAAGTAGCATACAGCAAGCAGGGCAGATGACAAGAGTCATATAGGCAGGCAGGGGTTACAGCAAGGGGCGCAAGACTGAGGTTAAGTAGGTAAGTGACCGCCACACCAAAGTTGGTAGGATCAGGTAGCTAGGTGTGAATCAGCAGAAGAGCAGTGGAGCCCTCCCTGCTGGGGCTATTTTGGTATTGCTATGCTAATTCTCTGGTTCTGCAGGAGGCAAGGATTAGGAGGTTCTGATCTAACATTTCCTGATAATTCTCTGGGTCCTGCTGGAGGCAAGCAGTGGGGAGTTCTGACCTAATACTACTAGTTAATGTCCTTGAGTGAAAGCCCTTCATTACTCTCTAGTATGTAAAACAGTTCTGAACTATTGTGAACTATCTATTGTGGGACTGCCCTAAGGAATGTGCTTGACTTCTGTTGCTAGATCTGGCAAGGCAGATTCCTTGAGAGAAATTCCAAGCTAAGGACAGCTTGGTATTAAACTAAGATAGGTTGGAAACGTTGTGCTGGCCAGGAAACAATGCCCAATCTTAGCTATTTACGAATCATTTCTTGGGGTACCTTTATGCCTAAATAAGAGGGCATGTTGACGATTGGAAAGACTATTCTGGAACACGTCTGAGTTAGGAGATGCCAGCAACTGTCTGTTTACCCAGGAGGCACAAGCTCCCTTTTGGGGTCATAATGCCTCTTGTCCTTGATCAGGCTTTTACTCCCAATACTGTAGACATGACTGGTGTAGACGAGTGGGTGTGGCAAATACCCAGGAATCAAAAACTCCCTTTGAAGTCTTTACACCTCTGGTCCATGATCAGGCTTTCAGTCCTGATACTGCAGACTTTACTGTAGTAGATGAGTAAGTGTGGCAGTTCAGTTCATCATACTAAACACCAAGGTCTAACAATCAAAACTTAACTATTTGACTAACATGTTGTGGTGGTTTGAATATATTTGGCTAAAGGAGTGGCACTATTTGGATGTGTGACCTTGTGGGAGTAGGTGTGTCACTGTGGGTGTGGGCTTTAAGATTCTTGTCCTAACTCCCTGCAAGCCAGTCTTCTCTATAGAGGCCTTCAGATGAAGGTGCAGAACTCTCAGCTCCTCTTGCACCATGACTGCCTGGATGCTGATATGCTCCTAACTTGATGATAATGAACTGAACCTTTGAGCCTGTAAGCCAGCCCCTGATTAAGTGTAAGACTTGCCTTGGTTAAGGTGTCTATTCACAGTAGTAAAGCCCTAAGACACATGTCAAATCATGACTTACCAACCCACACTAGCACACTTTTCCCTTTAAAAACCTGATTCCTACAGAAACATCTTTCTCTCTTGCCTCTCTTGCTTCTCTTGCTCCTCTTGCCTCTCTCCTCTTACCCCTCTTACCCCTCTTGCCCTTCTTGCCCTTCTTGTCCCTCTTGCCCCTTTTGCCTTTATTCCCTCTCTTCACTCTCTTCTCTTGCTTGTTTGAACTTTCTGCTGTTGTTGCCTTTGCAGTTCCCTTTTCCCCATTAACCATCTGGGTAATAAATCTACCCTGTGCTGATAATTGGTGTCTGGATATGTCCTGCACTAATTTGGGGGGATGAGTGACCTCCCTTACCATCCACATCTGACAGTATGTGAATATCCAATGTATGCAAAGAACTCAAAAAGCTAGATATCAACAACCCATATAATTTAATGAACACAATGGGATATAGATCTAAAGAAGAATTCCCAATAGTGGAATCAAAAATAGATGAAAACACTTTTTAAAAACTGTTCAACATCCTTAGCCATCAGGGAAATGCAAACTAAAACTACCTGAGATTATTGGAGGTTAGCATGTAGAAAAATGCAAATCGATCCATTCCTATCTCCTTGTACAAAGCTCAAGTCCAACTAGATCAGAGACCTCTATATCAAATCAGATACATTGAAACTAATAGAAAAGAAAGTGAGGAAGTGCCACAGGCCGGCCGATCTGGGCCTCCCTCAACCCGCAGGAGAAACGGGGGTCCTAGTCAGGTCGACAAGGCATAAGCGAAGAGATGACAAACAGAGCCGACACGAGGGTGTGTTAGATCTGAATGTATTTTTGCAAGGTGAGAATCAGGCTTAGATACCATACAGCAAACAGGGCAGATGTCAAGAGTTACGTAGGCAGGTGGGGGTTACAGAGGGAACGCAAGACTGAAGTCACATAGGCAAGTGACCCCCACACCAAGGTCAGCAGGGTCTGGTAGCTAGGTGTGAAGCAGGAGGAAGAGGAGTGGAGCCCTCCCGGTTGAGGTATTTTGATATTCCTATGTTAATTCTCTGGTTCTTGCTGGAGGCGATGACCCGGAGATTACAATCTAGCATTTCCTGCTATTTCTCTGGTTCTAGCCAGGCAATGGGCAATCTAGCAGGCAGTGGGGAATCCCGACCTAACACTTTTAGCTAATGTTCTAGAGTGAGGGAAACCCTTCATTACTCTCTAGTATGCAAAACACTTCTAACTATTGTAAACTATCTATTGTCCTAAGGAATGTACTCGACCTCTGTTGCCAGCTCTAGCAAGGGAGATATTTTGAAAGAAATTGCAAGCTATGGACAGCTTGGTATTAAACTGGGATAGTTGGAACATTGTGCTTGCCAGAAAACAATACCCAATCTTAACCATTAACAAGTCATTTCTTGGGGTACCTTTATGCCTAAATATGAGGTCATGTTGATGATTGGAAAGACTGATCTGGAACACGTCTGAGTTAGGGGATACCAGTGACTGTCTATCCAGGAGGCACAGATCTCCTTTTGAAGTCTTATTGCCTCTTATCCTTTATCAGGATTTTATCCCCGATATTTTGGATGTGACTGGAGTAGATGAGTGTGCATAATAGGGAAGAACCTCAAGCAAATAGGGACAGGGGAAATTTTCCTGAAGAGGATGCCAATAGCTTATGCTCTAAAATCAAGAATTAACAAATGGGACCTCATAAAGTTGCAAAGCTTCTGTAAGGCAAAAGATACTGTCAATA
>NW_022196915.1:42722723-42739176 GCF_008632895.1 Mastomys coucha
CCTAATATAGCTATCTCCTGAGAGGCTGTGACAGTACCTGACTAACACAGATGTAGAGGCTCACAGCCCATCCATTGATGTACAGGGTACCCAATGAAGGAGAAAGGACCAAAGGAGCTGAAGGGTTTGCAGCCCCTTAGGATGAACAACAATATGAACTAACTAGTTCATATTAGAGCTCCCAGGGACTCAACTACCAACCAAGGACTATACATGGTGGGACTGATTGTTTTGAAGCATGTGTATAGTAGAAGATTTCAAAGTTGATCATCAATGGGAGGAGAGGCCCTTGGCCTTGTGAAGGTTCTGTGGCCCAGTGTAGGGTAATACCAGGGCCAATAAGTGGGAGAGGGTGGGGTGGCAGGCATGGGGAGGGGGGAGGCAACAGTGGTTTGTTCTTGTTGTTTTTGTTTGTTTGTTTGTGTGTTTGTTTTTTGGAGGAGAAACTGGGAAAGGAGAAATCATATGACATGTAAATAAAGAAAATATCTAATAAAAAATGTAAAACAAAACTACCTGAGATTCCATCTTACACATGTCAGAATGAATAGGATCAATACCATGTGACAGCTCATGCTGGCAAGGAAGGGGAGCAATTATCTTCCTCCATTGCTGGTAGGAGGGCAAACATCTGCAACCACTATGCAAATAAATATGGCAGTTTCTCAGAAAAATTGGGACTCAATCTAAGACAAAACCCAGTTGGGTATATGTCCACAACTGGACATATACAGAGATGTCCTTGCATCCTAAACAAGGAGGTTTGCTCAGCTATGACCATAGGAGCTTCACTCATAATACCACAAAAGTGGAAACAGTATAGATGTCTCGCAACAGAAGAGATGCAGAAAATGCAGTACATTTATACAATGAATATTACTCAGCTGTGAAAGAAAATCACAACATGAAATTTGCAGGTGAATGGATGTAACTATAAAACAAAATATTCACCCTGAGTGAAATAATCCAGACCCCAAAAGACAAACGTGGTGTATACTCACAAATAAGTGGATATTAGCTGTTGAGTAAAGGATAATCATGCTAAAATCTACAGAAAGAGAGAGGCTAAAGTGACCAGGAGTATTCTGGGAATCCATGGATCTCCCTGAGAAGGGAAAATAGAAGATTTTGTAGATGGACTGGGGTGAGTGAGGATGTGAATAGGAAGAATCAGGCTGTGAGAGGGCAGAATGGAGAGTGTACTAGGATGACTATTGAAACTGGAGTATTTCGGGGGTGATGTAGAAACCCAGTGCACTAGAAACTCCCCGACATCTATGATAGTCACTCTAGCAAAGGCCCCAAGTAATGGAGGATATGAAGCCTAAACCAGGCATCCTCTGTAGCCAGGCAAGACTTCCAGTGGTGGGACTTGAACACGAACCCAGCTACAAAACCTTTGACCGACAATTTGTCCTGTTTACAAAATGTGCTAGAGTAAATGTGGTACAGAAATTGTCTAATGCCCAAACAGTGACTGTTCCAACATGAGGCTCATATCATGAGAGGATGCCAATGCCTCACACTGCCTGGATGGTCAGGCACCAGAGGCAAGAATGCTCAGAGAACTAGGATAGAAGCAAACACAACCAGCCATACAGAGAAGTCAATGGAGTGATTGCTGCTGATATTCTGCTATACGCATAGTTGGATGCCTCTCCAATCATCATCAGAGAGGCTTCGTTCAGCAACTGATGGGAGCGGTTGCAGAGACTCATAGCCAAAACTAGGCAGAGCTCAGGGGAAGCACCTCTGAAAAATATCAGAAAGAATTTTAGGAACTAAAGGAATCAACAACACCAGGAGAACATGGCCCACAGACTTAACTAGGCAGAGCTCACAGGGAATCACAGAGGTTAAAATGACAGTCATGGAGCCTTTGTGGATCCATGAGCTAGGTCCTCTGCATATGTGCTATGGTTGTATAGCTTTGTGTTCTTGTGACATTACTAACAGTGGGAGTGCACATGTCTCTGAATCTTTCACCTGCTCTGGGATCCTTTTCCTCTTACTGGGTTCCCTTGTCCAATCTTGATATGAAGGTTCGTGCCCAGGCTTATTGCACCTTGTTAAGCTGTGTTCAGTTGATATCCATAGGAAGCCTGCACTTTTCTGAAGGGAAATGAGAGAGGAGTGGATCTGAAGGAGATGAGGA
This sequence comes from Mastomys coucha, assembly GCF_008632895.1. Taxonomy (NCBI): domain Eukaryota; kingdom Metazoa; phylum Chordata; class Mammalia; order Rodentia; family Muridae; genus Mastomys; species Mastomys coucha. The sequence goes on from NW_022196915.1 coordinate 42,724,879, forward strand.
GTTGGGGTTCTGGGAGAAGTGTAGGGAGGATAGACTGTGGTCAGGATGTAGTGTATGAGAGAAGAGAAACCCCATAATTCACCAGTGCTGCTGTGTGAGGGACTTGAATAGGGTCACATGGGTCACCGTGTACTGTCTTCAACTGGATTGGCAGAGTCTATGGTTTGAATGTCAAGCAAGCTAAAGCCCCTCTGTTTGCCTTTCTCCTGCTCAGCTCTTTTGATAAAGGCTCTACATGAGGTACACTGAGAACCACAGGACTGGAGAGTTTTCAACTCCCTTTCAATGGCACACAACGTGTTCTGAACCAATTAAGAACAATGCATGCTATAAAATTTAATCATATTTTAAAACGTGTGTGTGTGTGTGTGTGTGTGTGTGTGTGTGTGTGTATGTGTGTGAATTCCAAATATAAATCCCTTTGGGCCACATTGAGCTCTCTAGAGAAACAAAAGGAAGAAGGTAAAGGAGTCTACTGTGTATCTGATACAAAACCACAGACTTTCAAGCTTTGGTTAATGATGTCAAAAAGATACCTCTAGCCCAGCATATCTTGGATCCCTAGGATTCACAAATTGCCATATCCCCATGTTGTCAATAGGGAAAGTCTAAAGTTCAAGGCTGAGCCAGTACTATTGAGAGATTGAAGCTCATGACTGAGCCTCTTTCTCCAACGAAAGACTTGGGTTGGAACAGGGCTCAATCAGCCAGCCTAGGTGGGAGGGATAAGCAGTAGGTGACTGGCAGCCTAAGCCTGTCTGGAATGTAAGGTAGAGGAGACTCTACAGTTTTGGAACTTACAGGTAGAGGGGTGAAAGGTTGGTGTAAATGAGGCCTGGGTGAGGTACAGATGGAGTAGAAACTTCTGGTGGCTAGAGGAGGTCAGATGGAAAACACTGGAAGGCCAGCAAGAGGAACAGAAGTTGGCTGAGCTCTGGGCTGGGCTGCTTAATGAGACCCACGTAAGTCTGTGTCCATCAGAGGGATGTCTCCACATTTGAGACTGCAGACATTTTAGGTGGTGAGAGTTCCATACCCTGCTAGAGAGGGGGATCAGAATCAAGAACCTGAGTGGGTTGCACAGCCCATGGCCTTCTGAATTCCCAGAGTCAAATCTCCCTTTACCCTAATGTCTTGTTGGACTTTCTGCCATTGTTGGGGCTGGATGAAGGTGGCTCAGAGATGTAGAAATTTCCTAGGCCCAGAAAATTCATGTTTAGAGGACAATGTATGAACGAGTGACTGAGCGCAGGGCACCTCAGTGGTGCTGTAGACTCCCGATGATTGTGCTGTGAGAAAGCCAACCTTGGAGACTTGAGAACTAAACATGGATATGGCTGGATGTCATGGCACACACCTTTAATCCTAGCACTGGGGAAGCAGAGAGGAGCAGATCTCTGTGACTTGAAGGCCAGGCAGGTTTACACACCAAACTCCACGTAGCCAGAAGTATACAGTGAGATCCTATCTCAAAAATGAAAACATAGAAACAGCACCCTACCTCCCACCATGAATGGGGGATAATGTAGCCTGAAGTTCCAGTAAGAGGAGGGGCTGCGGAAGGAGGAGGAAGCAAACCCCAGAAGTGACAGGGGAGGTTTGCCTGGACCAGCGAGGTGCACAAACCATGAAGTGGCTGACACAGAAAAGAACGTCAGTCAAATGCACTCTGGAGGTTATTTATTATGAATGTTCAGCCTTTGCTGCCCACTCCACATGGTTCTTGCCTGAGGTCAGACAGGCTGGTCGGGCACAGGTGGTTTAACACCTGTTAGAGGAGCTTCATGTTTCTGCTTATCCACGGCAGGAAGTACACAACCTTGGTGAAGACTCCTGAAGAGATTGTCCTATTTTTTCCATAGGCTAAAACTCCATATGCTTTGTTGTTACACACAAGGGGTCCCCCAGAGTCACCCTGTGGGCAGAGAAAGGAAGAATTTAGCCTGGCTCCCTCTGGCTCTGTTCTCCTCACCTCCTCCTGGCAAGGCCAACTTTAGATCAGGTCCAGGACAGGTTTTTCAGCTTCTCTCAGTACTAGAGCTCCATGGAGGCCCAACTTTTCCTTCTATCTCAGTCCTGGGCTTTCCCTGAAGTCCTCATGGAGATTATATATGCTCCATAGGTTGACAGAGTCTTCCCCAACTTACACATTTGCTTCACCCACAGAAGAGACAAAAGCTGCACCTTGGGCTGTCCCTTCTTCTAGCTGAGGCTTGAGGGTTTTGCCATTCTCACACCTTGGCCTCTTCCAGGTCCCTCTTACCCTGCATTTTGTCCATTAAATGCTTGAACCCCACCTTGTAAGGAGCCTGTATTTTCTTTGGGTCTCCAGCACAAATCTGTGTGGTCTTGGAATAGCGATGGAAGGATTTTTTGCATTTCTGGTCATCCTGGATGATTAGCTGGGCCTCTAGTAGGATGGCAGATCTTTCAGTGGCATTGATGGATGTTTTCCCCCAGCCAGCCACACTGCACACCTCCCCTGGCTTCAACCGGGCATTGTTCCGGGGCAACTTGATGGGCCTCACAGCTTTAGTTCTCTTGGCCTTACTCTTCAGCTGATAGGAAAGAGACATGAGAGACCAGCTCAGCTAGGAGCCTGCTAGCCCGAGACTTTTTGAAACTCAGGATGGAAGAGAGGGAAGAAGCAGGATCAGAACAGGAGGAAGAGGCTAGCCCTGCACCAAGCAGAGCACAGGGACCAGGTGGGAGGAGTGAGGGATGGGCAGAGGAGTGTAGGTAAGAGGATGGCAGGTCTCACCTTTAATATCATGATGTCACTGGTGTGGGCCGCACTATTAAAAGCCGGGTGGGGAATGGCTTTTTCCACAGGGATGATCTGCTGAGTCTCCTCCTTAGCCTTAATATTGTGGACCCCCAGTGTTACTGTCATTGAGCTGTAGAGAGAGCAGAGTGGACAGGAGAGCTGTAGAGTCAGTCAGAGAGGATGCAGTTCAGGAGCTGTGAAAGGCAAGGTAGGCAGGGTGGGGCTCCAGCTGAGGGGACTTGAGGACACAGGAGAGCTTTATAGTCAGACCTACTACTCTCTGATTCACAAGGACATGGGACTTTGGGGGACTTCCTCTTGCATGTAGGCAATATGCCAAATTCTGCATTTTGTTTTAATGTAAACTTTCAACCTCAACCACTGCTTTAGTTTGGCCAGTGCAGTTGGTCAACTCAAGTGTGCTGCTGGCTCTGACCTCTCATCCTTGGACCTATGTTTTACCTCTCATCTCACTCCCATTTCCACAGTCCTTCCTTCAAGAGCACTTACATGGGAACTGTTGTGATCATAAAAAGAGGAAGAGCTATAAGAATATGCTTTGGTGAGGTACAGGGGAAGGGGTTGCCGCCTCAGCGGGCCTATGCCAAGGCATCCCTTCCCCCTGAGGGACCAGACACAAACCAGTATAGTATAGAATAGAGTTTATTTAGGGCATGGGGAGGGGAGTTAAGAGGGTAGCAGAGGCAGAGAAAGGCAGAGAGAAGGAGAGAGAAGAGAAGTAGGGGCTGGCCATGACCATGTGGAGAGGAGGGGGAAAGGAATGGGGGCAAAAGAGAAACAGAGGGGCAAGAGGCAAGAGAGAGAAGCAGGAGAAGAGAGAGAGTAGGGGGCAAGTAGACTCTTTTACAGGGTCAGTCCTACCTGGCCGTTGCCAGGTAACTGTGGGGAGGAGCATACCTGGCAGCAGCCACCTATCTGTGGGGGTGGAATTTAGACAGAATACCAACATACACAACAGAAGACAGAAGCTACTTGGGGGTTCTCAGAAAACATGGGCTAACTGCTTCTCCTCACCTTCCATTGCAATGAGCAGCTGTTAGCACAAAGTAGTCTCGAACCAGGAAGCCTCCACAGGAACTTCTATTGCCATTAAATTTCACAAACTTCACATGTGCCATGTAGGGGCGAGAGTGAGGCTTGACCTCATGGCCCCCGATGATCTCCTCTGAAAGTTAAAAAGGAGGCTAATTTATGGGGTGTCTGGGGGAAGCAGATAGGGTCAGCAGGGGAGATCAAGGAAGGGAGTGATTGGGGGTCACATACGTGGTGCCCCAAGCCTGTTGTAGACAGGATTCCTTGCACATGGAATAACCTTTGCTGTCTTGTAAGACTCAGAAGGCTTACAAGAAGCCCTGCTCTGGGAAGGGGCATGTGGCACATGTCTTCCAGCCCCTTCTTTCCAATTGCATGGAGGGGTAAGCTCTGTCTTTCTCATGTTATAGACCAAGGGAACTCTGGGTGGGTCACCATTGGTCTTTCTTTGATAGTGAGGCACCCTAACCCCTATAATGTTGATTGATGTCATTTCCTCTCCTTTTACCCCCAAGCCATCTGTACCAGCTCCAAGCAGCAGAAGAAAGGCCAAGAAAATCAGGACTGGTGGCATTCTCCCAGGAAGGCTGCTCAGGTTGGAGAAGGCAGAGGAGACACAGCCCTTGGAAGAGCATGAAGGAGGTGTGGGCTCAGGTGCTTCACAGGCATTTTAAACCTATGCACCTCTACTTCTGACTGACATCACATTACTTAAAGGAGTACTCTGGTTTGGGTAAAAATGACACTGTTACTATATGGATCTCCATTGAGCTAAGCTCAGGTAGACCCCAAGAACATAGAGGGTTACAGGCTGTGGTTGAGGAGGTCAGAGACCCCAGAAAGTTCACAGTGACTGCACTGAGACACAAGTGTGTCCTTTTCTAACCTTTACACCCTTTTGCATCTCTTTTGCTTTCTTCATTTTTTCAACTTTTCTTCTTATTTTAATTTCTAATTTAAAAAATAACACTGACAACCATTTTTATCCTAACAACAGTTAGCGCTACAAATATATTCAGAAAGTTATACAGTATTTAGTGAGAATTGATATTTTACTAGTCAATAGTGAGGTGCATCATCTCAGTAACCTTTGGGATGACTGATCATACTGTGGAACAATCTGAATAATCTGACAAATTAATCTGAACTCATTCTGACTCTCCAGGAACTCCTAGGAAGTCACAGAGAAATCTCAAAAGCAAGTGTTTGCCCTGTCTCCAAATAGTCATGTGAACTGTCATACACAGTTAAGTGTAATAATGGAACACAAATGACAGGTATACATTCTCTTTTTAGTAGATATTGTCATTTATCTCTGGGGCAAGAGCTTGAGGACTGGGTTCAAAGGTCAGTAAGATCAGAGTAGCATTGGCTTCCCTGATGATGACTCCAGTGGTATTTTGTACAATGCCACCTAGCATTTCCTTTAGACAAACAAGGACAGTGATTAGATCTTGAATGGTTATTTAATGAGCTACATCAGGAGTGAGAGAGACAGGGATGCAGCTCTTGAAAAGGCTGATCTTGACTGGAGTCAGCTGAGAGCCTGTGCTTAGAGAACTAGATGGTGAGAGCTGTGTGAGATCACTCTGGGAGGTGAGACAGGCTGGCCTTGGCCTGAGCACAGGTGTGTGTGAGTGTGTGTGAGTGTGTGTGTGTGTGTGTGTGTGTGTGTGTGTGTGTGTGTGTGGTGTGTCTACATCCAGAAAGCCCACAGAGCTACCTGGATTCTGCTTTCCCATCACTGCTTCATGGATTTCAAATACTTTTGCATCCTTTCCTGTCATACTTAGGGACTAAGGGAGGCTTTCATTTCTTAATTGTGAACTAAAGTCCTGAAATTAGTTAGCTCAAAATCAACCCTCTCCTCCATGGGCATCCAACTTTTTGTCTTCTCCTGGGTACACTGAAGGGATATAATGTTTTGGGCTACACATTACTTATACAAGTTCTAATGAATGCTGATCATTCCCCCTGAAATTCGACTGTGTATAAATGACACAGTATGTGCACACAGAGATGAACTACAAAAGCCCTACAGAACGAATAATCTTAATTATATGGGTTTCCATTTGGAGACAATCTTTCAAAACCGTGAAGCAGGGTCCATGATTGTGACATCTAATAAATGAATTGAACAAACATAAGTAATAACAGTTATCTTTTCTGTTCCCCTAAAAGTAAAGGAGGACAACATGAGTCTGGGAGAATATGCAACATGGCCTTTCAGAAATGGAAGTTTCACTCCCTGGCTTCATGGACACAGCTCTGACCTCAGTGAATTCCTAAGGTGCTGCTGAGATATTTTGTTTCTAATCTTACTGGTAGTGTGCTTAGCACATTACATTGAAATAAACACTAAAATATAATTTTATCATCCCCATTATTCCACCAACTCCTTCCATGTCTCTCCATCTGCTTCAGATTCATGGCTTCTCATTCTTTAATTATCATTTTCTCTCACAAACACACAAAGGAATAAAAAGTAGATCCAACCTACAGAGTTGGTTTAACAACTGTGGAAATCAGTGTGGTGGTGGAATATTGAACATAGTACTACCTGAGGACCCAGCTATACCACTCCTGGACACATACCCAAAAGATGCTACAACATGTAATTAGGACACATTCTCCACTATGTTCATAGTAGACTTATTTATAATAGCCAGAAGCTGGAAACAACCTAGATAGCCAACAAATGAAGAATGGTACACAAAATATGGTTCATTTACACAATGGGATACTATCCAGCTATTAAGAATGAGGATACCATGAGTTTTGCAGGCAAATGGATGGAACTAAAAAATATCATCCTGAGTGAGGTAACCCAATCAGAAAAGAACACACATGGTATGTACACACTGATAAGTGGATATTAGGCAAAAAGCTCAGGATACCCACAATACAACTCACAGACCATATGAAGCTCATGAAGGAAGACCAAAATGTGGATGCTCCAGTCCTACTTAGAAGGGGGAACAAAATAATCATGGGAAATAGGGGGAGGGATGGGATTTAGGAGGGAGAGAGGACAGGGAGGAAAAAGGGGGCAGTATCAGGTATGGAAGGAGATGGGGGAGATGTAAAGAGGGTCAGGAAATTGAATGGTTCTGTGTAGCAATGGGGGATGGGGAATTGGGGGTAGCCACCAGAAAGTCCTAGATGTCAAGAAAGCAAGAGGCTCCCAGGACCCAAAGGGGATGACATTAGCTGAAATACCCAACAAAGGGGAGGGGGAACCTATAGAGACCATATCCAGAGGTTAGGCATGGCCCCCAGTTGAGGAATGAGGCCACTCACCCATCTCAAAAATATTAACCCAGAATTGATCTGAAGGAAATACAGGGACAAAGAGTGGAACAGAGACTGAAGGAAAGGCCATCCAGAGACTGCCCACCTGGGGTTCCATCCCATTTGCAGACACCAAACACAGGCAGTATTGCTGATGCCAAAAAGTGCTTACTGACAGGAACCTGATATAGCTGTCTCCTGAGAGACTGTGCCAGACCCTGACCAATACAGATGTGGATGCTTGCAGCCGACCATCAGATTGAGCAGGGGGAGTTAGGAGAACTGAAGGAGCTGAAGGGGTTTGCAACCCCATAGGAAGAGTAATAATACCAACCAATCAACCCCTCCCCCCAGAGCTCCCAAGAACTAAACCACCAACCAAAGAGTACACATGTGTTGGATACAGATCTCTACCTGGATGTCTCTTTGCAGAACTTGTTTGCTTCAAGACAGGATGTTATGTTCTGTGAGAAAAAACATCCTGCCTTTTGCAGTTCAGGTTATTTGCAGGTGGTGATGAGTCAGCCCCAGTTGGTGTTTTCCTCGTATTTTTTTACCTGCCCCTCATGCTGCTCAGTATAAATTGAGCAGAGAGGAATAAAGATTGGCATTCTTCCTTGACGAGTGATCCAGTCTGTGTCTTTTCTTAAATCCCTCAGGCCTAAGTACAGTGACAGCATGGGCACTGTCAAGTGGAGGTCCCACCGAGATCAGGAAGAGAGGAGGAGCCCCTGACAGGATTCTTCCAAGGAGCCAGCCGGCGAAGTGGACCGAATGTATTGGGTGACTGGTGTTAATAGTGAACTGAAAGTGAGTTCGTCAAAGCTGTGTAAGTCAGGGAAAGGACTGCACTATGGGCACTACAAGCTCTCCTTTGCAGCTTCAAGATCAAATGATAGCTTTGCTGAAACAACAGGGGACAGGTCTTAAAGCAAAAACAGCTAAAGAGTTAATTAAAACTTCAGAGAAGACCAGTGTGCACTGTTAAGGCTTCTGAACCATCTCTGCAGTCCTGTGTGCTCAGTTCTTGAAACTACTTGCTCACAAATGTAGGTGCTTTGAAAAAGTGGTGGCGTGAATACACTGTGATTGTAAAGTGTGGACATTGGTCTCTCAGAAGTCCTGAAAAGATTGTGAAGGGACATGAACAAAAATCCTTTTTAAACAAAAGATTTCAGTTCTGTGCATCCCTTTCTATGCATTTGAAAATTGGCAGGTATCATACCTATGCTGAAGAGAAGTGGACTTCGATTGTACCAAAATAATGACAATATTTCTGGAGGTCTTGGATTCTGTTTTCAAATTCTCATGAGAAATGTGAAATCAAGGCTACATCACTGTTCACAAAACTGTATTCAGCTGGCTTGAAATGCAGTGAATTATTTGCCTTAATTTGAGATCCCCATAATGTCACCTTCACTGGAACACTCATGGTTTAAAACATGGTATTGACAGTTGGTATTATTCTTAAGGATAAAACAGTCAGTTAAATCCACTCTAAGGTTCAGTTGGTTAATTTGATTCCATTGTCCCTTCTGGCAATCATTTTCTTTCATATTTTGTTTATATTATGGTAACTAATTTGATTATGTGGCTCTAGTGTCCTCAGCTGGGCCATCTTTCTTGTGAAATAAAAGTAACGTCATCCAAGTCATTATGGTCACTCTTTAGGAATTTCTGGCACAGAAAATGATTTAATCCTGTGACCACTATGAAATTCAGTGCTGGTCATGATTTATATGATGCTACCCACAATTAATGCTCTTGCACTAACTTTCCTTTTTAAACTTAGTTTTAAATCTTTGACAACACCACACATGTATTCAATGCATTTTGTCCATTCTTACCTATGATTGTTCCATTTCATACCACATCAATTTCCAATGAGACCTTCTTCTTTGTGTGTAAGTTTTCTCGATGCCCTCTGCAATGTCCAGCATTTAGCATATGTTTAGTGTGCATATTGCTTAGGCCAATGTTAATTCTATGAGGCCCTCTGTATGTATGTTTCATTTTGTTTTTGTTTTTTTATTTGGATTTTGAGTCAGGCTTTCTCTGTGTAACCCTGGATGTCCTGGAACATGCTCAGGACATGCTCAGGTGGGCTAAAACTCAGAGATCCAGCTGCCCCTGATCCCCAGTGCTGGGATTAAAGGCACAAGCCACCACCAATAGTTTTTTCTTTCTTTTTTGAGATTCCTTTTCATCTATGACAGGATAGAAACCATGCTGTGATTAAAAATAATGATAGATAAGGAACTGTATTTCCTTTGTTATGAAACTAGAGAATATTAGAAAGCAAAGCTTGAGAATGTTAACATCTCAGCTGCTGATGCAGCACAGTGATATGTTTGTAAAGATGGTGGGTGGGTGGTGTGTGTGAGGCACAGCTGAAGTATGTGAGTTCCTAATGATCAAAACAGAATGCTTACTTGGTTTTCAATGCCATCAAATACCCATTATCTGCAAAGGCAGGACTGACTAAGCATCATCAATAATCTCTAATTTCATTTAATGAGTCAGCAGGAGAACATGTAATTTTGATGGTGTCCATTCAACTGTCTGCAGGTGGAAGATAAAATGCTGGAAGCCTCATATGCTATTGGTCTGGACTCAGGCGTGTGTGCCAATAACAAGAACATCATATATTCTCTTTGCAGGACATTGGAACATGTTGTCATCTACAAAGTTCATGCTCAATAGTCACACAAAATTCTCATGTTTTTAGCAAGGTTATGATTTTCTGTTGTGTTGTGTTTATAGCTATGCTGGGCCACCTACCTCAGGCTAACAGTTGGAAACTCTGAACTAGTCTATAAAATTTGAGTGGCTTCTGTCATTCACCTCTTTTTAAAATATCTTAAATTAGAAATAATTTTTTCATACAATATATTCTGATCATTGTTTTTCCTCCAAATCTCCTACCAGATTCACCACCTCCCCACTATTAAGAAAATCTTGTAAATAAATAAAAACACATACCAAAGTTAGTGAGACCCCAAGTCTGTAGTATACAACGCACTTTGTTACAGTTAGAATCAGCGATCAGAATAGAAGCTGGAAAACTTCCCATCAAAATGTACACTCTCAGTACAGAATATATGTTATGTGATTATCTACCACCAAGTTGAAAAAAAAGACTCAATGACAGAATTAGAACAAAAATGACAATAAGTGCATCAGTCAAATTGAAGAGGCCAAAAGAGAGACAGAACCAAACTTAATACACAGAATTAATGCAATATACATCTAAATCCCCATGTCATATTTCATAGGTTTAGAAAAATAACAGAAGAATTCATTTGGAACCACAAAAGATCATAAATACCAAAGCAGCATCAAGAAATAAGAACATTGCTGGAAATGTGACACTATCTCACCTTAAATTATACTACAGAGCCCTAGCGATGAGGCAGCCCGGTACTGGTGCAAAAATAGACAGAGATCCATGGAATAGAACAGAGGTTGTGGACATAAGAGGCAAAGAAATGCTAACTTAACTATTGTCAAGGAGGAAAAAACAAACATGTAAGCAAAAAAAAAAAAAAAAAAAACTTTTAAAAAATTCAACAAAGAGTGTGGAAAAACTGGATAATCACCTTCAGAAGAATGAATTTACATTCTTATCCTTCACCTTGTGCCAAAAAAAAATGTAGACATAATGTTATTGTACACTGTGTAAAGCTAATTCTTGTATTATTCAAATTCTGATATCTGTGCTCCAATATCTGATTGAAATCATTATTCTGAGAATCTCCTGCCTCAAAGCTGTATAAACACTGCTCCCCAATTATTCCTTAATTATTCATTTAAGCTCGCTGGTCAGTCTTTCAAGTAGCAGAGGAAAGAATGGTGCTGGATTTCCTCATAGCCAGGGAGGTAGAGAGGGAAGGGGAAGAAGTAGGGATTCTCCAGGCAGAGAGAGTCCAGGAGACAGAACACCTGGAGCTCAGGGAGCCAGATCAGTACTAAAATACAAGTAGACAGATTAGCTCAGAAGATTAGAATAGGTTAATATTGTTTAGTTGTTATGCCTTAAAGCTTGTTAAATAAATCTAACAGTCTCTTTCTCAATTTGGGAGCTTCCTGGGTTTTAAAAAATGCTACTCTTAAATTTATACTAACACACACACACACCATTTCAAAATGGATTGCAGGCCTTAGTTTAAAACTGGATGTACAAACCTCAAGTACAAAACACAGAGGAAACCTTTCAAGATATTGAAAATGGCAAGTATTTTTTAAAAGAGAACACCAAAGGCAGAAAAACTACCCCAAGTAGCAACAGATGGGATGACATGAAAATAAAGATGCTGTGTAGCAAAAGAAGCAATCATGGCTGACTCTTCACAGGAAGCCAAGGATCCAGTTCTTCCACCCACAAGACCAGAGAGGTCTTAGCTGTCCAATCTGGTGCTGGAGCTCCTGAGGATTCCTAGAGATCTGCTGCTCTCAACTGAAGAAGGAGGTTCTCCCACCAAAGAAGGGAACCTCAGCAACAGGGTAGATGGAGCCAGAAAGCATGGGACAAGCAGGCAAAAGCTAACCTTCCTCTCTCCATGTCCTTATGTGGGCTGCAGCTAGGAAGTGTGGCCCAGATTCAGGGACCATTTTCTACCTCAAATAACCTAATCAAGAAAATACCTCATAGGAGTCCCCAGCTGCTTGGGTTTGGTCACTTCCAAATGCAGTCAAGCTGACGACCGAGATTAACTATCACAAGCTATTATGAAAAACTTATGAAGAATTTCAGAAATTAGACATCAAAGAAATAAACTGCCAATCCACAAATGAGCAAGTGAGTGAAATAGAAATTTCAAAAGGAAGAAAAGAAAGAGAGAGAAATGATTATTCTTAAAAAGTATCTCTAGAAATTAGTTAAATTCAAATAATACTAAGTTGAGATGCCATCTAACCCCACTCAGAACAACTATCACCAGGTCTGAGAACAAATGTTTCAGAGGATGTGAAGAGAGAGGAACAGCTATTCACTGGTGGTGGGAGTACATGTCAACATGGCCACTTTGGAAGTCAGTTTGGAGATTTGTCAAAATATCAAAACTTGAAATGCCATAGGACAGAGTTATTTTATTCCTAGGAATATACCCAGAGATCTCAATACCCTGTCATAAAGGTATTTACACTCCTGTATTAACTTACGCTTTATTCACTACACCAACTAATTGGAAACAAACTAGTTGTCCATCAACATAGTAATGGATAATAAAACACACAAGTGTGTGTGTGTGTGTGTGTGTGTGTGTGTGTGAATATTACCTCTAAAGAAAAACTAAAGTTAAAAATTTGAAGGTAAATGAATGTACTTAGAATGAATAACATTAAGATTTATTAATTTTATGTATATGCTTGCATGTATGTTTACATATCAGAAGAAGGCATTGGATCCCATAGGTTTACAGTTATAATGGTTGTGAGTTGCCATGTGGGCATGGAAAATTGAACCTAGGATTTCTGGAAGAGCAGTCAGTGCTCTTAACATCTGAGCTATCTTGGGGCTCACCATAGGGGATACATATTTAATGTATTTGCATACTACTTCTTAACTGGGTGGTGAGCTCTCTTAGTTTCCTGAAGAGATACTGACTATAGCTGCCTAGTGTTGGGGAAATGGACAGTGGTGACACTAGTTCAAACTGTGAGAAGTTGGCTGAATTGCTTCTGCTGTTTAATTCCAGAAGAACTGAAATTAGAACCTTGGGGACTCGAGGCAGCTAAGCACTTGAATGCAATCTTCGAGGCTCATTGTCATTATTTCAGCTCCTTTGATAATCGGGTTAGGAGGTTACAGGTCAGCAGAGACGCTTGCCTCACAGACCACCATGTTCAAGGTTATATAAAGCACAATATTCCTTTTCTTCAGAAAACTCTCTGAGGTATGAGCACACTATTTAGCCTGACTACTCTCTATAAATCAAAGAAGGCCACAGGGTCTACTGTATTTGTTCTGGCATCGGTTGGCATTCCAAATTTCTTTTTTTTTGAGAAACGTCAACATCAGATGTTCCCATACCGTGTGAAAAGATTCATTATATTCCTACATAACCTCAGTTCAAACTTCAACCATAATTACAACTCAAACATTCCCTGTCTAATATCCAAGGAACATTGTGGGGGTATGGAGAAAACCTTTGTACACTGTTGGTGGAAACTTAAATTAGTATTGTCATTGTGGGAAACTGAATAAAAGGCTTCTGATAAAACAAGTCATTATATCATCTAGTTATCCCACTACTGGGTAATTGGTAAAAGAATTTGGAATCTGTATGTTACAGAGTATCTGTGCTATCATAGATAATATGGTAGTGATTAAAGAGCTAAGTGATCGAGCCGGGCGGTGGTGGCGCACGCCTTTAATCCCAGCACTTGGGAGGCAGAGGCAGGCGGATTTCTGAGTTCGAGGCCAGCCTGGTCTCCAGAGTGAGTTCCAGGACAGCCAGGGCTATACAGAGAAACCCTGTCTTGAAAAAACCCCCCCCCAAAAAAAAAAAAAAAAGAGCTAAGTGATTAAACCATGTACTTCATGAATAGGAGACAGAGACAATGTGGCACAAATGTAAGATATAGCACTATACAGACATCACACACAATACACACACACACACACACATATATACATATATATATATGTATATATATACATATATATATATGTATATATATATCAGGCCCTGAACTCATGGGAATCTTCTTGCCTCTGTCTTCCAAGTGTTGGATTATATGTGTGAACCCCCAAGCCTGACAGATAAGATCTGTAGCAATGTGAATCCAACACAGGGAGATTTGGTTTTTGCACAAAGGTACACATTCTTCCTACAGTCTCATGCCAAGAGCTACCTAACAGGGAGAGAAGCCCAGGACATCTTTCACACTATGGGCACAGCAGACACTGCAAATTTCTAAATAGTAAAGGTAGAGGCTGAGGGGATCCTCACCATACATCTTTCTTAGTGAGTCTCCCCAAACACTCTAATCTTGATTGGTGATATTTCCTCAATTTTTACCTACAAGCCATATAGAGGTGGATTTTCTAGCATTCTCCCATTCTGGTACCCAACACATCTTGGGTTTTTAGTAAGTGTTTGACTGCCTGTATGAAAAAATTCAACTTAGTCAGAGGAGCAGGTGGGTCAGTGCTAGTTGAACTCAGAGCCAGGGAGATATTGGAA
>NW_022196915.1:42739987-42744641 GCF_008632895.1 Mastomys coucha
TGAACTCACTCTGACTCTCCTGAAACTGCTAGAAGTCACAGAGAAATATCAAAAGCAAGTGCTTGTCCCGTATCCAATGATCATGCGTTACTGTCATGCATAGCTAAGTTTAAGAATGGATCACAAATGACAGATATAGTTTACCTGTTTGCTAGGTATTATCATTTAACTCTGTGGAAAGAGCTTGAGGATTGCATTCAATGGTCATTAAGATTAGATCAGCATTAGATTCCCTGCTGACAATGCCAGTGGTATTTTCTACAATGTTGCCTAGTATTCTCTTTAGAAAAACAAGGATCATGATTAGGTCTTGAATGACTATATAATGGGCTACATCCAGGAGTAAGAGAGACAGAGAAGCAGCCCATGGAAATGCTCATCTTGTCTGGAGAGAGCTGAGAGCCTGTGCTTAGAGCACTAGATGGTAAAAGCTGTGTGAGATCTTTCTGGGAGCTAAGACAGGCAGGTCTAACCCTAAGCACAGGTGTGTGTGTGTGTGTGTGTGTGTGTGTGTGTGTGTGTGTAAGTGTGTGTGTACATCTAAAAAACCCTCAGAGCTACTCAGATCCAGCTTTCTGATCACTGCTTCATGGATTTCAGATACCTTTGAATTTTCTCCTCTCATATTTTGCAACTAAGGAAGGCTTTCTTGTGTTAGTTGTGAACTAAGGTCCTGATTAGTTGGACCAAAATTACCAAATAATTTGGGTCAAAATTAACCATTTATTTCATGAGTATATAACCTTTTGGCTTTTCTGGGTTATATTAAGAGGATAACTGTTTTGGGATATACATTACTTACACGAGCAATAGTGAATGTTGATCACCTGCCTGAAAATGGGTTGTGTATAAAAGACATAATATACGCACACGCAGATGAGGTACAAAAATATAAACACTGCAGAATATAACAGTGTTTATATGGGTTACTAAATAGAGAAAATCTTTCAGAACCATAGAACACGGACTGTGTGAGATCTAATGCATAAATTGAACAAACATAAGTAATAAAATTTTTCTTGTCGGCTTCTCTCCTAAAAGTAAAGGAGGACAACATGAATCTGGGAGAACATGCAACATGGCTTTTGAGAAATGGAAGTTTCACCCCCTGGCTGGATGGACACTGCTTTGACCTCAATGAATTCCTGAGGTGGTGCTGAGATATTTTGGTTCTAACCTTACTGATAGTGTGCTTAACATTTTAAACTGAAATAAACATTAAAATATAATTTTATCATCCCCCATTATTCCACCAACTCCATCCATGTCTCTCCATCTGCTTCAGAGTCATGGCTTCTTTCTGTTTGATTATTATTCTCCCTTGTACACATAAAAAGTAAAAATATAAATATAATTTACAGAGTGGGTTTAATATTGCTTGAATGCATACTTCTTTCTGGAGTAACCACTTGGGATTGGAGAACCCCTAAGGCACTCACCTTTGGGGAAGACTAGTTCTCCCTCTGTCAGCATCTATAATTGCTCATTGCTCTTCATCTAGTGATAGGGTCCCTTGCTACTTTCTCATCCACTTTGATGTTCAACTGGTGTTGTTATTGTTCAGATATTGTTTGAGCAGGCAGATTGTTGAGATTTCTTCAATATAGTTTGTTTTTCAAATCAAGAAGACATAGGTAATATACTTTTAACTGTTGATTGTGTGTCTGTGTTTGGGTTTGTGCTCATGAGTACAGGTGCCCTTGGAGGCCAGAGGAGCTGAAGTTTGGAGTGGTGATGAGCTATTCAACATGGCTGCTCTGAACTGAACTTGGGTGCTTGGCCAGAGCAGTGTGCACTATTAAGACTTCTGAGCTGTCTCTGCAATCCTGTGTGCTCAGTTCTTGAAACTAGTTGCTCATAAATGTAGGTGCTGTGAAAAAGTGGTGGCGTGAATACAGTGTGATGGTAAAGTGTGAGCATTTGTCTCTCAGAATAAAGGCCCTGAAAAGGTTGTGAAGGGACATGATCAAAATAATTTTTAAACAAAGATTTCAGTTCTGTGCATCCCTTTCTATGCATTTGAAAATTGGCTGAGGAGAAGTGTACTTTAATTGTACCAAACTAATCACAATATTTCTGGAAGTCTTGGAATCTGTTTTCAAAATTCTCATGTCAAATGACAACTCAAGGCTACAACACTGTTCATAAAACTGTATTCTGCTGGCTTGAAATACAGTGTTATTTGCCTTAATTTGAGCTCCCAATAATGCCAGCTTCACTGGGAACACTCATGGTTTGAATCTTGTTATTCACAATTGATTTTCTTCTTAAAGATAAAAGTGATTGGTCAAATCCACTAAAAGTTTCAGTTGGTAAGTTTGATTCCATTGTCCCATTCTGGCAGATATTTTGTTTATGTTATGGTAACTAACTTGATTATGTGACTCTAGTGTTCTCAGTTGGACCATCTTACTTGTGAAATGAAAATGATGTCACCAGAGTCAGTATGGTCACTCTGTAGGAATTTCTGCAGAAATGATTTAATTCTGTGACCACTATGAAATTCAGTGCTGGTCATGATTTATGTAATGCTACCAACTTTTAATGCTCTTGCACTAACTTTCCTTTTTAAACTTAGTTTTTATTCTTTGACAACATCACACATGTATTCAATGCATTTTGGCCATTCTTACCCATGATTGTTTCATTTCATACCCCACCAATTTCCACTGAGACATTCTTCTCTTTTCATAAGTTTACACGATGTCTTCTACAAAGCCCAGATTTTAGCATAATTTTAGTGTTATAATTTCATGTTCTACTGTTAATTCTGTAAGATTCTCTGTATATTTCTTTGAGCATTTAGAGAAAGGGTTTCTCTGTGTAGATCATGTCCTAGAACATGATCTGTAGACCAGGCAGGTCTTGAACTTGATACCTCTGCCTCTGCTCCCCAGTGCTGAGATTAAAGGCATGAGCCACCACCAACAGCTCTTTCTCTCTCTTTTGAGATCCCTTTTCATCTATGATGGGACAGAAGCTATGTTGTGATTAAAATAATTATAGATAAGGAGCTATATTTACTTTATTATGAAAGTAGAGACTATTAGAAAGCAGGGTTGAAGATGTCAGTGTGTGAAATGCTAATGCAGTTCAGAGTGACATGATTGTGAAGATGGTGAGTGGGTGGTGTGTGTGAGGCTCAGCTGAGGTGTTTGAACTCCTATTGACTAAAACAGAATGCTTACTTCATTTCCAATTGTCATTAAACACCCATCATATGCATAAACATCATTGATAATCTCTGTGTTTCATTTACTAAGTCTCCAG
This sequence comes from Mastomys coucha, assembly GCF_008632895.1. Lineage (NCBI taxonomy): Eukaryota > Metazoa > Chordata > Mammalia > Rodentia > Muridae > Mastomys > Mastomys coucha. The sequence goes on from NW_022196915.1 coordinate 42,743,258, forward strand.
GAGCTTACGGTGTCAGTTCATCTGTTGACAGGTAGAAAATAAACCACTGGAAGCCTCACATGCCGTCAGTCTGGACTCAGGCTTGTGTGCCAATAGCAAGAACATCAGAGGTTCAGATTATAGGACACCGTAACAAGTCATCTACAAAGTTCATGCTTAAGAGTCACACAAGAGGTCCTGCTCCGAGTGACAGCAGTGGATCTGCAACTCTTTCTGCCCCTTCCCTGCAAGCTGAGAGCCTGCCTTCAGGGAGTGCTTTAACCCAGGGACTCAGGTGAGATCCACCATTTTCTATCTGGTGACTTTCTAAGGCAGGACCAGCTGGGAGGCACAGGCCTCACAAGTTGCAGAGCAGCCTGGTCAGGATCATTTCTATCTCAGACCACACCTAGGAGGGACAACAGACCCACAGCCCTCTCTGCACCTTTCCTGCAAGTGGAGATCCTGTCTCCAGGGTGTGGTCTGACCCCAGGACTCAGGACTGACAACTGATCCACAGCCATCCATGCCCGGGATTTACCAGAGGAGAGCTGATCTCCCAGAAGTACTGACACAGGCTTACAGACCCACAGGAGGAACAAGCTCTAGTCAGAGACAGCAAGAACATCTAACACCAGAGATCAACAGATAAGAAAAGGCAAACACAAGAATCCTACCAACAGAAACCAAGACTACTTGGCTTCATCAGAACCTAGTTCTCCCACCACAGCAAGTCCTGGCTATTCCAAAACACTGGAAAAGCAAAATTTGGATCTAAAATCATATCTCATGATGGTGCTAGAGGAATTTAAGAAGGACATGAATAACTGCCTTGAAATACAGGAGAACACAGGTAAAGAGGTACAAGCCCTTAAAGAGGAAACAAAAAAAAATATCCCATAAAGAGTTACAGGAGATCATGTGTAAACAAGTACAAGCTACAGTCAGAGACAGCAAGACCAGCTAAAACCAGAGATAACAAGATGTCAAGAGGCAAAGGCAAGAACATAAGCAACAGAAATCAAGGCTACATGGCATCATAAGAACCCAGTTCTCCCACCACAGTGAGCCCTGGATACCCCTACACACCAGAAAAGCGAGACTATGATTTAAAATCACATCTCAAGATGATGATAGAGGATGTTAAGAAGGACATAAATAACTCTCTCAAAGAAATACAGGAGAACACAAGTAAACAGCAAGAAGCCCTTAAAGAGGAAACACAAAAATCCCTTAAGGAATTACAGGAAAACACACAAAAAAAAACAGGTCAAGGAATTGAGCAAAACCATCCAGGACCTAAAAATGGAAGTAGAATCAATTAAGAAATCACGAAGAGAAACAACTCTGGAGTTAGAAATCTTAGGAAAGAAGTCAGGAAACATAGATGCAAGCATCACCAACA
>NW_022196915.1:42744832-42745913 GCF_008632895.1 Mastomys coucha
ACAAATGCCAGCCCAGACTACTATACCCAGCAAAACTCTCAATCACCATAGATGAAGAAACCAAAGTACTTCTATGACAAAACCAAATTCACACAATATATTTCCACAAATCTGACCTTCAAAGGGTAATAAATGGAAAATTCCAACACAAGGAGGGGAACTACATCTCTGAAAAAGCAAAAGTGTAATCTTCTAACAAAACTAAAAGAAGATAGCCACATGAACAGAATTCCAGCTCTAATAACAAAAATAAGAAGCAACAATTACTTTTCTTTAATATCTATTACTATCCATGTCAATTCCCCAATAAAAAGACGTAGACTATCAGATTGGGTATGTAAACAGGACCCAACATTTTATTGCATACAGGAAACCCACCTGAGTGACAAAGACAGACACTACCTCAGAATAAAAGGCTAGAAAACAATTCTCCAAGCCAATGGTCCCAAGAAAAAAGGTGGAGTAGCCATTCTAATATCGAATAAAATAGACTTTCACCCTAAAGTGACCAAAAAAGATAAGGAGGGACACTTATATTCATCAGAGGTATGATCTACCGAGATGAACTCTCAATTCTGAACCTCTATGCTCCAAATCAAAGGCCATCTACATTAATAAAAGAAACTTTACTAAAGCTCAAAGCACACATTGCACGGCACATAATAATAGTGGGAGATTTCAATACCCCACTCTCTGCAATGGACAGATCATGGAAACAGAAACTAAACGAGAACACAGTGAGACTAACAGAAGTTATGAAACAGATGGATTTAACAGATATCTATAGAACTTTTTATCCTAAAACAAAAGGATATACCTTTTTCTCAGCACCTCATGATACCTTCCCCAAAATTGACCATATAATTGGTCACAAATCAGACATCAACAGATACAAGAAGATTGAAATAATTCCTTGTATCCTATCAGATCACCATGGACTAAGGCTGTTCCTCAATAACAACATAAACAATAGAATGCCCACATACACGTGGAAGCTTAACATCACTCTATTAAATGATAACTTGGTCAAGGAAGAAATAAAGAAAGAAATTAAAGACTTTCTAGAGCTTAATGAAAATGA
>NW_022196915.1:42747149-42748126 GCF_008632895.1 Mastomys coucha
AACTCAAAGAAAAAAACCATATGATCATCTCATTAGATGCTGAGAAAGCATTTGACAAAATCCAACACACCTTCATTATAAAAGTCTTGGAAAGATCAGGAATTCAAGGCTCATATTTGAACATAGTAAAAGCAACATACAGAAAACCAGTAGCCAACATCAAACTAAATGGAGAGAAACTTGAAGCAATCCCACTAAAATCAGGAACTAGACAAGGCTGCCCACTCTCTCCCTACCTATTCAATATAGTACTTGAAGCCCTAACCAGAGCAATTATACAACAAAAGGAGATCAAAGGGATACGAATTGGAAAGGAAGAAGTCAAATTATCACTATTTGCTGATATGATAGTATACTTAAGTGACCCCAAAAATTCCACCAGAGAGCTCCTAAACCTGATAAACAACTTCAGCTAAGTAGCTGCATATAAAATTAACTCAAGCAAATCAGAGGCCTTTCTCTACAAAAGGATAAACAGGCGGAGAAAGAAATTAGAGAAACAACACCCTTCACAATAGTTACAAATAATATAAAATACCTCGGTGTAACTCTAACTAAGCAAGTAAAAAATTTGTTTGACAAGAACTTCAAGTCTCTGAAGAAGGAAATTGAAGAAGATCTCAGAAGATGGAAAGATCCCCCATGTTCATGGATTGGCAGGATTAATATAGTAAAAATGGCCATCTTACTGAAGACACTCTACAGATTCAATGCAATCCCCATCAAAATTCCAACTCAATTCTTCACAGACTTAGAAAGGGCAATTTGCAAATTCACCTGGAACAACAAAAAACCCAGGATATCCAAAACTATTCTCAACAATAAAGGAACCTCTGGTAGAATCACAACCCCGGACCTTAAGCTGTACTACAGAGCAATTGTGATAAAAACTGCATGGTGTGAGTTCACTGTCAGCCTTGTCTACAGAGTGAGTTCCAGGACAGCTAGGGCTACACAGAGAAACACTGTCTCAAAAA
>NW_022196915.1:42748403-42762062 GCF_008632895.1 Mastomys coucha
AAAAAAAAAAAAAAAAAAACTAACTAACTAACAAACAAAAACAACAAGAACAAATCTCTGTTGCCTCCCCATGCTTGCCACCCCACCCTCTCCCACTTATTGGACCTGGCATTCCCCTACACTGGGCCACAGAACCTTCAAAGGGCCAAGGGTCTCTGTTCCCATTGATGATTGACTTTGCAATCCTCTACTATACACATGCTGCCAGAACAATCAGTCCCACCATGCATACTACTTGGTTGGTGGTTGAGTCCCTGGGAGCTCTGAGAGTACTAGTTTGTTCATATTACTGTTTGTCCTAAGGGGTTGCAAACCCTTCAGCTCCTTTGGTCCTTTCTCTAACTCCTTCACTAGGGACCCTGTACTCAGTTCAATGGATGGCTGTGAGCCTCTACATCTGTATTAGTCAGGTACTGTCAGTGCCTCTCAGGAGATAGCTATATCAGGCTGGCTTGTCCTTCCTTCAGGTTCCCAATTTGTTGGTTGCCATTTTGACCTATTGACAGTGTCTTTTGCCTTACAGAAGCTTTGCAAATTAATGAGGTCCCATTTGTCAATTCTTGATCTTAGAGCATAAGCTCTTGGCGTTCTGTTCAGGAAATTTTCCCCTGTGCCTATGTGCTGGAGGTTCATCCCCACTTTCTTTTCTATTAGTTTCAATGTATCTGGTTTGATGTGGAGGTCCTGATCTACTTGGACTTGAGCTTTGTACAAGGAGATAGGAATGGATCGATTTGCATTTTTCTGCATGATAACCGCCAATTGAGCCAACACCATCTGTTGAAAATGCTGTCTTTTCAGCAGATGCTGGAGAGGTTGTGGAGTAAGAGGAACACTACTTTATTGCTGGTGGGATTGCAAGCTGGTACAGCCACTCTGGAAATCAGTTTGGTGGTTCCTCCGGAAATTGGACATAGTTCTACCGGAGGACCCAGCTATACCACTCCTGGGCATATACCCAGAAGATGCTCTAACATGTAATAACGACACATGCTCCACCATGTTCATAGTAGCCTTATTTATAATAGCCAGAAACTGGAAACAACCCAGATGTCCCTCAACAGTGGAATGGATACAGAAATTGTAGTACATCTACATAATAGAGTACTACTCAGCTATTAAAAACAATAAATTTATGAAATTCTTAGGGAAATGGATGGATCTGGAGAATATCATTCTGAATGAGGTAACCCAATCACAAAAGAACACACATGGTATGCACTCTCTGATACGTGGTTATTAGCCCAGAAGTTCGGAATATAGGAAGAACAACCCACAAACCACAAGAAACTCAAGAATAAGGAAGATCAAAATGTGGACATTTCATTCCTTCTTAAAAGGGGGAACAAAATACCCACGGAAGGAGTTACAGAAACTAACTATGGAGCAGAGCCTGAAGGAAGGACAAGCCAGCCTGATATAGCTATCTCCTGAGAGTTTTGATAGTACCTGACTAATACAGATGTAGAGGCTCACAGCCATCCACTGAACTGAGTACAGGGTCCCTAGTGAAGGAGTTAGAGAAAGGACCAAAGGATCTGAAGGGTTTGCAGCCACTTAGGACGAACAACAATATGAACTAACTAGTACCCTCAGAGCTCCCAGGGACTCAACCACCAACCAAGGAGTACACATGGTGGGACTGATTGCTCTGGCAACATGTGTATAGTAGAGGATGGCCAAGTTGGTCATCAATGGGAGGAGAGGCCCTTGGCCCTGTGAAGGTTCTGTGGCCCAGTGTAGGGGAATGCCAGGTCCAATAAGTGGGAGAGGGTGGGGTGGCAAGCAGGGGGAGGGGGGAGGCAACAGGGGTTTGTTCTTGTTGTTTTTGTTTTGTTTGTTTTTTGTTTTTGTGGTTTGTTTTTTGTTTTTTGTTTTGAAGGGGAAACTGGGAAAGGAGAAATCATGATATGTAAATAAAGAAAATATCTAATAAAAAAAGAGTCACACAATATCACAAAACATCACAAAATATTGCATGATTTCAGTGAGCTTGTAATTTTCTGTTGTATTGTATTTATAGCAATTCTGAACCTCATGCAGCCCCCAGGTCCACAGTTAGAAATTCTGATCTACTCTATGAAAATTAAATGGCTTCTATCATTTATCCCTTTTTAAATATTTTTCAATTAAAAAATAAATTTTTATACAATAATTCTGATCATTATTTTCCCTCTATGTCTCCTCCCAGATGCACCTACCCACTTTACCTACCCATAAACTTACTATTAAAAATCTTGTACATAAATAGAAACACAGATGAAAATTACCCAGATCCCAAATATATACTATTCAGTGTACTTGTTTGCAGTTAGAATTGGCTTTGAGAATGGCAGCTGTGAAGCTTCACATCAAATTGTCTACTTTCTCTACAGAATGTCCCTTTTGTGCTTTTCTACCACAAAGTTTAAAAATAGAATCCATGACAGATTTAGAACAAAAATAACAATTAATGCACTCATAAAGCTGGCCTTGGAGGCCTGAGGGAAGACAGTACCAAAATTAATATACAGAATTGATGCAATGCATGTCAAAATTCTAATCTGATATTTCACAGACTTAGCTAAATAATCAAAAAGTTCATATGGAACCTCAAAAGATCATTAATACAAAAGCAGTCCTAAGGAATAAGAATCCTGATGAAAATACCTTACCTTAAATCATATCACAGAGCCATACTGATAAGGCATCCTGGTACTTTTGCAATAATAGACAGGAAGACAAATGGAATACAGCAGAGGTCCTGAACATGAAGAGGCAAAGCAATGATCACTTAATTGTTGACAAGGAGAAATAAAACTTTGAAAACAAATCAACAAATGATGCTATCAAAATTGGATGTCCATCTACAGAAGAATGAAATTAGATTATTATCCTTCACCTTATACAAAAATGTAGGCATATAGTTATTGTACAATGTATAAAGATTTTCCCTGAAATATTCCAATGCTGATTTTTTTGACCCCATTTCTGGCTGAAAGTCTTCTGAGAATCTTCTAAACATTTCTCCCCTGTTATTGATTGGTCAATTATTGATTGGCCTAGCTGATCATCTAATGACTGAGCATAGGAGAGAATAGCACTGGATTTTCTCCCAATGAGGGAAGTTGGAGAGGCACCAGAGAGTGGAGATTTTCTACCAGGAGAGCATCCAGGATACAGCATGAGAAAACACATAGAGCCCAGAGAGTCAGATCAGTACTAAAATGGAAGAATCTTAGGGATTTGACCTAGGAGGTAGGCAGGTTAGTTTAAAAGATGAAAATAGATTAATACTACTCAGTTTTTGTGTCTTAAACCTTGTTTTATAAGTCTAATAGTCTTTTTTATTAATTTTTTGAGTGCTAGCTAGATTAACAAAAAAAATGACACTTTAAAATTTACAGTGCCACAAAAAAAAAAATCATTTCAAACTGGAATACAGGCCTTAGTTTAAAACAGGAAATACAAACTTTTAGAAGGAAACACAGGGAAAACCTTTCAAGCTATTGAGAAAGCCAAGTGTTTTTAAAACAGAACACCAAAGGCAAAAGAACCAACTCAGTATCAATAGGTGGGAGTAACTGAAAATAAAGATACTGTGTAGCAACAGAAACAGTCACAGCTGACTCCTGACAGGAAGCCAAGGAGCCAGTTGTTCTGTCCACAAGATTGGTCTCAGCTGTCCAATCTGGTACTGGAGCTCCTGAGGGTTCCTAGAGATCTGCAGGTCTCATTTGTGATAGAGTTCTTCTTTGACCAAGGAAGGAATGCCTCAGCAACGGGATAGATGCAGCCAGAAAGCATGGGATACGCAGGTAAAAAATTAAGCCTTCCTTTCTCCATGTCCTTATGTGGGCTGCCACCTGAAGGGCTGACACAAATTTAGGGTCCATCTTCCATGTCAAATAACCTAAACAAGACAATCCCTCACTGTTGTGCCAAGCTGCTTGGGGTTGGTTACTTCTAAATGCAGTCAAGTTGACAACCAAGATAAGTCATCATAGGCTGTTATCCAAAACTTACAAAGATTTTCAGAAATTAAACAAGGAAATAAAACTGCCAATCAACAAATGGGCAGGTTAAGTGAAATAGAAATTTTCAAGAGTAGGGAAGGAAGGATGGAAGAAAAGAAAGAAAGAAAGATGTCAAAAACTATTTTTAACTTATCCAATATCTCTAGAAATTAGTTAAATGCAAATAAATTATACTTTTAAATGCCACCTAACACCCTCAAAAAGAACTATCACCAACTCTGAGAACAAAAGTTAGAGAGATGGATAGATAGATAGATAGATAGATAGATAGATAGATAGATAGATAGATAGATAGAGATATCTATCAGTTATTCACTGCTGGTGGGAGTACAGACCAATATAGACACTATGGAAATCAATTCAGAGATTTGTCAAAATATCAAAAATTGAAATGCCATAGGACTCAGCTTTTTATTCCTAGGAATATTCCCAGAGACTGTATTGATGCATTATTCACTACACCAAATAAATTAAATCCACCTAGTTGTCCGTCAACATATTAATGGATAATAAAAATTGGATATAATCACAGGTGTGTGTTTGTGTATTTGTGTGCATGTGTGTGAATATTACTTGACCCTAAAGATAAAATGAGGTTTAAAAACTCGCAGGAAAATAAATGGACTTAGGATGTATAATACTAAGATTTATTTAGTATTTTTGCATCAATGTTCATAAGAGAAATTGATCTGAGGTTCACTTTCTTTGTTGAGTCTTTGCATGGTTTAGATATCAGGGTGACTATGGCTTCATGGAATGAGATTGGCAGTGTTCCTTCTGTTTGGGGGATAGTTTGAAGGGTATTGGAAGTAGCTGTTTTTTGAAAGTCAGCTAGAATTCTGCACTAAAACCATCTGGCCCTGGGCTTTGCTTGGTTGGGAGACTTTTAGATTATTGTTTCTATTTCTTTAGAGATTATAAGACTGTTTAAATAGTTCACCTGATTGATTACACTTTGTTATGTGATATGTGTCTAGAAAATCAACATTTCATTAATATTTTTCCAAATTCGTGGAGTACAGGCTTTTGAAGTAAGACCTAATGATCTTTCAATTTCCTCAGTTTCTGTTGTTATGACCCCCTTTTCATTTCTTATTTTGTTTATTTGTGTACTGTCTCTCTGTCTTTTGGTTAGTTTGGCTAAGGGTTTTTGTATCTTGTTGATTTCCTCAAAAAAAAAAAACAAAAAACAAAAAACAAAAACAACAACAAAAAAAAAACAAACAGCTTTTGGTTTCCTTGACTCTTTGTTTCTAACTGATGGCTTTCTGCTTCGATTTTGATTATTTCCTCCTTTCTACTCTGTTTGTTGTGCCTGCTTCTTTTTATTTCTAGAGCTTTCAAGTGTAGTTATAAATCACTGGGTAAGAACATTCTAAGTCCTTTATGGAGGCACTTAGTTCTATGAACTTTCTTTTTAGCACTGCTTTCATTGTGTCCCATAAATTTGGGTGTGTTGTGCCTTCATTTTCATTGAATTATAAAAAGCCTTTAATTTCTTTGTTTCTCCACGAGACAAGATCATTGAGTAGAGTTGTTGCCTTTCGAGGAATGTGGAGGCTTTGTGGTATTTCTGTTGTTGTTGAAGTCCAGCTTTAATCCATGGTGGTCTGAAAAATGGATAAAGAAAATATGGTATATCTACATAATGGAATAGTATTCAGCTATTAAAAACAAAGACATCATGAATTTTGCAGGCAAATGGATGGAATTTGAGACTATCATCTCAGGTGAGATAACCCAGTTTCAAAAGGACATGCATGGTATGCACTCACTTATAAGTGGATATTAGCCAGAAAATACAGGATACCCATGCTACACTCCACAGACTCAAGGAAGCTAAAAAAAGAAGGAAGGCATATTGAGGAAGCTTGAATCTCACTTAAAAAGGGGAATAAGAGGCAGATGGCGGAAGGGAGATGGGTGAGAGTGTGAATAGGGAGGGAAATTGCTGGGGTCAGGATCCGTTGTGGGGAGGGACAGGAGACATGGCCAGATGACCATGGTAATGAATGGAAATTTGCAAATAGCAGGGATGGAGAGATAGGGGACATCTTCAGGATGTGACAGAGACCTGGGATAAGGGAGGTGCCCAAGAATCAGTGGCTTAGCTGTGATGCACAGCATTGGGGATATGGAACCCGAAGAGGCTACCTCAGGTAGACAGCAAGGAACCCCAGTGGAGCAATTGGCACACCAACCTACCCACAAAATTTTAACTTAGAATAAATCTGTCTACAAGAAATTCATGGATGGAGAATGGAGCAGAGATGGAGGAAATGGCCAATCAATAGATGGAAAAACTTTGAGATACATCTTGCTGTCTATTGTAAGGCTAAGCGTGGGCCCCCAAGACCTGGAGTCTGCTTGTAGACTCTGCCCCTGAGTTAATCTGAGCGGTAAAACAAGATGCCAACACCCAGTAACTGGCCAGAAGAGACATAACTGATATAGTTTTCCTCTGCTTGGGGTCAGAAGAGAATCACAAGGAGAAGGTGCAAGAGGAGGAAGAAGAAGCTGCCATGGGTTAGGAGTCAAGAAAGCATGACATTGAGGGCTGGCCAATTGGAGTTAAAAGCAACTTGGATGCAATATAGTAATAACTTGGGGTTATCGATAGAAAAGTAGATTCTAATAGCATAGAGGGTAGGTATTTTTTCCAGACCTTGTACTGTTTATTGTTTCTTGTGAATATAAACGTTGTATGTATCTGTTACCCAGGCACTGAATAATGAAAAGTTGGGTCAGGATTAAAAATTTCTACAACCTATTGGTACCGCAACGTCTGGCAAAATTCACGTTTTAAAACCAAATTAATTACAAATTCCTGAATGGAAAACACATTTTGTCCCCTAAAGAATAGGAGGCAGGGAGAATTGGTTTTTTAAGTGACTGTTTTTTGCCCAACCCTGAGGGGTTTGGGACTAGGGCAAAATAAATGCTAAGTTGGCATGCTTGATTCTGGGGTCCATAGCATAAACTAAGACACAGCTGTACTCCCCAAACCAAGCCAAAAAACACACTAAGTGGCAGGCTCCAGCTTCAGTCTGAGATGTTATCAAATAATGTTCTATGCTAAGAACTATCCTCTTATCTCAGCCCAGGAATAGTTGAAATAACAGGCAAATATCACCGTACCTGGCTCAGAAGCTAAAACAATTGAATGTAATGATTTTTAGGGGGATAATTTGTCTGCACACACCTTTGACTTGGAAATCATGGATTACAGCTTTGGCTTACGTTTTTGGCTTAAAGGATAAACTACTTCAAGTAGGCCAGCAGCCTGATCCTGCAGTCAGTTGTCATTCTGCTGTGGCTGTTTTCCTCCTAAGCTATCCCATGATGCTTTCAGGCCAGCCAGCCCTGAGCAATATGGCAAATGAACCCATTCCTGTAATCCTGTCCTGACTACGTTGGGTGAAAGCATGTGATTTATTACCTTTGTATTACTGGATAAAATACCACGATGAAGGCAAATTCTAGGAGGTTGTCCAGTGCTCATTGGCTCCAGAGGCATATGAATCCATCTCTGTTAGGAGCATGGCAAAAAGTGGCAGACAGAGCAGGAAGCTGAGGGTCAAACTATTTACAGTAAGCACACATACACACAGAGGAGAGAGAGAGAGAGAGAGAGAGAGAGAGAGAGAGAGAGAGAGAGAGAGAGAGAGAGAGAGAGAGAGAGAGAGAGAGAGATTTGGGAATGGCATGGAGTTTTGAACCCTAAAAGCCCAGCAATATTCTGCAAGGCCATATTTCCTAAACCTCCCCTGAATAGGATTCAAATCTAAGAACAGAGTTTTCACATACAAGAGTATATGGGGGGACATACTCACTAAAATATCAATCAAATAAAGGTAGGTTTGGAGAAAAATAGAGACCAGAAACTCTGTGTAATATTTAAGTCCACAGAAAATGGTGCTTACAGATTATGAACTAGGGACAGAACAAAGGAAGTATAGCAGTGTATATTTCCCAGCACAAACCAGGTAAACCTTTAGGTGATTCCATCTGGACTGTGTCCTCCATGGGTATCTTAGAGTCTTCTCTTGATGTGATGGGACTGCGATGGCCTGCAGGAGCAGAGAGTTTGGGTCTAGACCAGTTGAAGCATTTCCTTTCCTAGGTTCAGCAAAATCAGTACAGAGATGTTAAGGGAGGACAGTATACTCTTTGGCCAATGATAAGGATGGGGAGGTACTCCTATAGAGCAGAGGAATCTGAAGCAGGCTGTTTAAGGCATTTACCTGACTCTGAGTCTACTCAAATGTACGCTCATGGGCATCAAAGCAAGCCCGCTGTGAACAGCTTTACACATGCAGCTGTGGGAGGAAACAGGGGTCTGAGCATGGGCTCACCTGACTGTAGAGTAGATAACACTGGAGGTCACTTGTGCCTTGGTAGCCAGGGAATTCTAGGTTCAGGTTCTGTCCTAGTATACTTGATGTTGGGGTCAGTTGTTGGCTCAACTACTACCTACCACTAGAAATATCTTATCTCTTTCTTAAGGATACACAATTGAATTATGATCTTCAAAGTTATTTTAAGCCATAGAACCACTGCCTCAAAGTAATATAGCACCCACACTGAATGCATATTTGCCTGTGTGACTTTCAAACATGTATTCTTCGATACTGCACTTTGCTTCTGTTGTCTACAAGAGTGCTTGGTCCTGAGTGTGTCTACAGGGCAGGGACTACTTTCTAGTTTTCTTTCACAAACTGTGTGACACTAACTTCTCTTCCTACATACATGCATGCCTTTGGAGGTTATGGGATCCAGAGGGAAATTTTACTTCATCTCTCAAAAGAATGTATCACTGTGATGACGAGGAGCACAGAAACATTAAGCTGTAGCTACAAGTCATGACATCTGTGAAGTTTCTGTTGCTATAAGACCCTCAAACCAAGACTGCTTGGAGTTTCTATTTTGCATAAATCAAGCAATTTTCAGTGGAGTCACGGGAATCTGCTTGCCTCTGCCTTCCAAGTGCTGGGTTACACGTGTGAGCCCCCAAGCTTGCAGCTTGGACTTTTTATCAATGTGAATCCCTCACAGGGAGACTTCCGTGTTACACAAAGGCACATGTTCTTCCTACAGTCTCATGTCAAAAGCTGCCTAACATGAAGAGATTCCCAGGACATCACACCATGGACACAGCAGTCACTGCCAATTTCTAAATAGTAGAGTCACTTCTCTTTGCCAGGTTTTCATTTTTTAACAGTCTCCTCAATTCACATTCATTTCTGCTTCTGAATTATGCTTCTGCATACATGCATCTCTTATGACTGAAACCTGCACAGTGGTCATTTCTGCTTTCTTTAAAATAAACACACCAAGGCTGTCTCGGCTGTACTGTTCTCCAGCAGCTGCCTCCTAACATAGGCAAAAACACTACTGTTCTCACTAGACTCCCACTAGAATCTAAGTGACTGAAGTCATTTGCAAACCTCCTGCCCTTCTGTGTTGACTCATGAAGAAGCAGAATTTTCTAGGTCTTTTACCCTTTTGGATATGAAAGATGGATATAGTCCAGGGGACCAGCAGGGAGTCTTAGCCTAGAGGCAGCAGTGAGTGAGATGAACAAGCTCTGAGGGGCTGTGCTGATGAGTGACTCTGCTGCTATGGATGCTGAGCACACAGAGTGAATGGAGCTAGCTGGGATGGGCTACCTTAGGCCTGGTTGAGAGTTGAGGTACAGGGTTTTGGAGAGAGACACTGACAGTTCTGGCCTCCATGGACCCTCTGTGATCCCACTTCTGGTCTGGAACTTTGGGAGGGGACAGGTTGGTCTGTCAACACAGACCTGAGGCCCTAATAGACTGAACCACACACTGCATTAAGTGTCCTGGGTAGTGAGTAATAGGTAAGATTGTGCTCAGACTCCAATGGGCTTTAAAGCACAGAATTTGCTAGACTCTTCTGACTAGAGGTGAACAAGATGGGAGTAGAGCTCAGAGGCTTGAGGAAGCCTGGCTCTGCTTCCTGAGGAGGATAAGAAAACAATTTCCAGATGAGAAGCAGGGTTTACTGCAAGAGCTGTCCCCATTGCTGAAGTTGTGGAATAGAGACCTCCTGCCCAAGAAGGCCCATCCACCAGTGACCTCAGCTCTCTCTTCAGTGTCTCTAGGACAATGGTGCTTTCCCCTCTCCTGCCTTCCATATGACACAGAGGAGGCAGCAGGTGACCCTGAGCCCCAAAACAGGAGAAACCCAACTTTTCTATGATAGTGCTCACTTTAGGCCTGTCAGAAGGGCAGGGACTGGAGAACTGGTACAAATAAAAATGAGCTGAGCATTTGGAGTTGCCTGAGCTTTGGGGAGATGTGGGTGTGGAGGAGATGGGCAGGTTGAGGAGAAAGCAGTATTCCATTGACCTCTCTAGCGCAGAACTGATCCCTGTGAATGGACATGAAACCAGCCTTTGCAGTCAGGAAAAAGTTCTTTATTCAGTTGCTGTCACCTGTCCTAGAGCAATCCTGGGCTCAGCTAGAGGGAAGATGGCTAGCCAGAAGATGATCTAGTTTGCTTCTTGTAGTCAGCTGTGTTTCATTGTTTTCTTTATCCAGTGTAGAAAACTTGAAATTCTGGTGACGATTTCTGGACTTGTAAAATATACATGCCCGTAGGAGATGATGCCTGCAGCTGTCTTTTTACAAACAAGTGGGCCTCCAGAGTCCCCCTGTGAATTAAGGGGGCACAGAGCACTGAGCTGTTGTTCACCCTGGTCCCAACCTCCCTCTCATGTCAGTGCTCCTCCCAGAGAAGCATGACTTGTCCTCTCTGCTTATGGGAGATGAGAGGAGAGCCCTGGGGCCCCTAGCCTTCCAGCTCTGACTGTGGACATGGTTAGGGCTGCACCTCCCTCCTGAGACCAGCCCCTGCCCTTTCCCCAGGTCTGTGATCCACTCTCTAGGAAGGTATGTGGGACCCTCGTCTCCAGCCTGTTGTTTAATTACATGGGGACAGTGAGTGGGCCTGATGTCAGCATGGAGGGGAAGCCCACTGACAAAGTGTGTGTCTGCTCAGAGGAGACAGCTGGCTGTGGTTATGACACACTGGGGGGAGCCCAGCTTTCTAAAGCCTGGACCTAGAGACAGGAATTTGTTGCAAACACCTTTCTCACATACTGCCTTCAAAAGAGGCTCCTTGAGAACTCAGGAGGCACTACTTGGTTACTGATACCTGATGTTCCCAGGGAGAAAAATTATAGTCAGTAAAAATAGAGTTACTTGTTGCTTGAGTTTCTATGTCTGACATTCCTTTCCCCTCCCACTGAGTGCAGAGCTGACTGCAAGCCAACTTACCTTAAGAGTAGCACGTTTAATCTTTGAGTCCCCCACACATATCTTATTGGCATTGTAAAAAGCTAGAAAGTACGATGCACACACCCAATCCTTCTGTACTGTCAACTCAACCTCTTGCAGTATGTTTGATAATGTCCCATTTGGCACCGTGTGTCCCCAACCAGCCACAGAGCATACATCTCCTGGCTTCACATGGGCACTGCTCCTGGGCAGGTTGAGGGGCCTCACCACTCTAGTCCTCTTGGCCTTACTCTTCAGCTGTTGGGAAAGAAGCAAAAGTCCAGCTCATGTCCTGCTGGACTGAGACACTCTGAAGGCCAGGATGGAAGGGAAGGAATTGAGGGAGGTGAGAGCAGGAGAGACAGTTCATGGACCAAGATGGGGGGGGGGGCAGGTCTCACCTTTAATAGCATGATGTCATTGGAGAAGAAAGTATCATTATAGTCTGGATGGGAATGATATCTGCTACAGGGATGATCTGCTGTGTCTCTTCCTTAGCCTTGAGGTTGTGGGCCCCCAGTGTGACTGTTATTGAGCTTTAAAGAGAGCAGAGTGGAGAGGTGAGATGTGGAGTCAGAGAGAATGCAGTTTAGGAGCTGTGAAAGGCAGAGTAGGCAGGGTGGGGCTCTAGCTGAGGGAACTTGAGGACACAGGAGAGACTCAGCATTTGACCTCCTGCTCTCTGCTTCTCAAAGACATGAGACTCCCAGGGGCTTCCTCTTCCTTCTAGTCAATATCTCAAAGTTTGCATTGACTCTTAATGTGAACTTTCAACCTCAACCACTGCTTTAGTTTGGCCAGTGCAGTTGATCAACTCAAGTGTGCTGCTGGCTCTGACCTCTCATACTCTGACCTCAAATAAACCTCTTATCAGATTCCCATTTTCACAGTCCTGTCTTCTAGTGAGCTCTCATGGGAACATCCAGAGGAAAGAAAGCTTGGGCTAGCTGCTTTGCCTCACCTTCCTTTGCAGTGAGCAGCTGTCAGCACAAAGTTGTCTCGAATCAGAAAGCCTCCACAGTAACTGGTATTCCCTTCGCTTTTCTCAGACTTAATAAATGCCATGTAGGGACGAGAGTGGGGCTTGACCTCATGGCCCCCGAGGATCTCTTCTGAAAGAAAAGGCTAGAAAATGAGGGGTGTAGGAGTAATATTTAAGGTCACAAGTGTAGATGTAGGTAGCAGGTAACTAAGAGTAGGATCTTTAGCCTCACAAGTCTGTTGCAAACAGAATTCCTTGCACATAGAATAATCTTTGCTGAATCTTAAGCCACAGAGACCTACTCTGAGAACTGGTGAGTAGCCCTTGTCTTCCAGCCCCTGCTTTACAAATACATAGAGGGGTAGGCTCTCTCTTCATAATGCTAGGGGCTGAGGGGATCCTGGGTGTCTTGCCATTCATCTTGCCATTCATCTAAGGTTAGTGAGTCTCCCCAACCACTCTAATCTTGATTGGTGACATTTCCTCAATTATTACCTACAAGCTGTATAGAGGTGGATTTTCTAGCATTTTCCCATTCTGGTACCCAACACTTCTTGGGTTTTTAGTAAATGTTTGGCTGCATGTATGAAGGAATTCAACTTAGTCAGAGGAGCAGGTGGGTCAGTGCTAGTTGAACTCAGAGCCAGGGAGATATTGGAACAGTGTACTGCTCAGATGGGACCTGCAAAAGAAGTGCAAAGGTCAACTGAAACTGGACTGCAAAGCTAGTGGAGCATGTAGTGCAGGATCTCGTCAGCCTGGGCCTCTTTCTTCTGTAGAGCTGATGGTGGACTTAATGAGTGATGCTAATATTCTTGAGCTGGGGAAATAACCATGTTGTAGGCTTGTCACTAAAGCTATCTTTATTTTCTGCCACATTCTTTTTAAGGATGATCCAGTCTCCAGAAGGTGAAAAAAACCTGGGAGATGCTAGTGCCTACTAACTTCTTAAGAACAAATCCCTTATTCAGACCTTGTTGAGAACCTAGCCAGTGTCAGCTTTCCAAGACTAGAAACCTAAGGTTCAGAAAGCTCCTGGATTCAATCCCAGGGCAAATCCTGATGACTGCTTGACAGAAAGTCAGTAAAGGTTGCATAAGATGGCACCTCTGCCACAGGGATGCTCACTCACCTGCTCCAGCTCCAAGGGGCAGAAGTAGGGTCAGGAGAATCAGGACTGGTGGCATCTTCCCAGGAAGGCTGCGCAGGATGGAGGAGGGCAGAGTAGACACAGCCCTTGGAAGGGGAGGAAGGAGGTGTGGGCTCAGGGGCCTCACAGGCATTTTAAGCCTATGCACCTCTGCTTCTGATTGGCATTACATTACTTAAGGAAGTATTCTGGTTTGGGTAAAAATGA
>NW_022196915.1:42763263-42768959 GCF_008632895.1 Mastomys coucha
TGTGTGTGTGTGTGTGTACACATCCAGAAAACCACAGAACTGCCTGGGTCCTTCTTTCTGATCACTGCTTCATGTATTTCAGACACTTTTGAATTTTTCCTCACATATTTTGCATCCAAGGAAGGCTTTCTTTCATTAATTGTGAACTAAAGCACTGATTAATTGGACCAAAACTCACAAATTATTTGGCTCAGAATTAACTCCCTAGTCCATGAGTATGTAATCTTTTGGCTTTTCTGGGTTACATTAAGAGGATAACTGTTTGGGGAGACTCATTACTTACATGAGCAATAATGAATGTTGATCATCCACCTGAAAACGGGCTGTATATAAATGATACAAAATATACACACACAGATGAGCTACAAAAGCCTGCAGAATATAACAGTGTTCATATAAGTTACAAGTAGAGAAAATCTTTTAAAACCATGGAGCATAGTCTATGTTTGTGAGATCTAATGCATAAATTGAGTAAACATAAGTAATAAAATTTATCTTGTCAGCTTCTCTCCTAAAAGTAAAGGAGGACAACGTGAATCTGGGAGAACATGCAACATGGCTTTTCAGAAATGAAAGTTCCACTCCCTGGCTGGATGGACACTGCTCTGACCTCAATGAATTCCTGAGGCACTGCTGGGATATTTTGGTTCTAACCTTACTGATAGCATGCTTAACAGTTTAAATTGAAATAAACATTAAAATATAATTTTATCATCCCCATTATTCCACCAACTCCTTCCATGTCTCTCCATCGGCTTCAGAGTCATGACTTGTTACTGTTTAATTGTCATTCTCTCTCACACACATTAAAAAGTATAAAAATATAAGTAAAATCTACAGAGTTACTTTAATATTGCTTGAATGCATACTTCTTTCTGGAGTGACCATTTGGGATTGGAGAACCCCTAGGGCACTCACCTTTAGGGAAGACTAATTCGCCCTCTCTCAGCAGATATAATTGTGCGTTGCTCTTCATCTAGTGATGGACTCCTTGCTACTTCGTCATCCAGGTGTTGTCATTGTTCAGGTCTTGTTTGAGCAGGCAGATTGTTGAGATTTCTTGGGTGTAGTGTGCTTGTCAAATCAAGAAGACATATAAATATGTTTTTAACTTTTGATTATGTGTCTGTGTTTGGGTATGTGCACATGAGTACAGGTGCCCTTGGAGGCCAGAGGAGCTGAAGTTTTAGTGGTGATGAGCTATTCATCAGGGCTGCTCAGAACTGAACTTGGGTGCTTGGCAAGAGCAGTGTGCAATATTAAGATTTCTGAGCCATCTCTGCAGTCCTGTGTGCTCAGTTCTTGAAACTAGTTGCTTGCAAATGTAGGTGCTGTGAAAAAGTAGTGGCATGAATACAGTGTGATTGTAAAGTGTGAACATTTGTCTTTGAGAAGGACCCATGAAAGCCCTGAAAAGGTTATAAAGGGACATGATCAAAAATATTTTTCAAACAAAAGATTTCAGTTCTATGCATTCATTTCTATGCATCTGAAAATCAGCACATACCATATCTATGCTGGTGAAAAGTGGACTTTGATTGTACCAAAACAGTGGAAATATTTCTGGAGGTCTTGGAATCTGTTTTCAAATTCTCATGCCAAATGTCAAATCAAGGCTACATTACTGTTCAGGAAATTGCATCTAGCTGGCTTGCAATGCAGTGTTATTTGCCTTAATTTGAGCTCCCCATAATGTCACCTTCACCAGGAATACTCACGTTTTTAAAACTTGGTATTGGCAGTAGATATTGTTCTTAAAGATAAAATGATTAGTTAAATACACTAAAAGATTCTATTGGTAATTTTGATCCCATTGTCCCATTCTGGCAATCATTTTGTTTCCTATTTTGTTTACGTTATGGTAACTAACTTGATTATGTGACTCTAGTGTCCTCAGTTGGGCCATCTTACTTGTGAAATGAAAATGATGTCACCAGAGTCAGTATGGTCACTCTTTAGGAATTTCTGGCACAAAAATAATTTAATCCTGTAACCACTATGAAATTCAGTGCTGGCCATAATTTATATGATGCTACCAATACTTAATGCTCTTGCACTAACTTTCCTTTTTATACCTAGTTTGTATTCTTTGACAATATCACATGACACAATATCAATGCACATAGTAATATATGACATAATATATTATGTCATGACATCTGTGAAGTTTATGTTGCTATAAGACCCTCAAGCCAAGACTGCTTAGGATTTTTATTTTGCTTAAATCAAGCAATTCTTAGTGGACTCACGGGGATCTGCTTGCCTCTGCCTTCCAATTCCTAGAACTTAAAGCACAAGATTAAAAAATTCTGGAAGCTAGCATTTTTTTTATCAATGTGAATCCAACACAGGGAGACTTTTGTTTTACACAAAGGCACACTTTCTTCCTACAGTCTCAAGCCATGATGTTCCTAACATAGAGAGAAGCCCAGGACATCTTACATACTATGGACACAACAGCCACTGCAAATTTCTAACTTCTCCATGCCAGGTTTTCATTTTTATTAATTAATTAGTTAATTAATTAATTTTTACACTCCATATTTTATTCCCCCTCCTTGTCCACCCTCCAACTATTCTACCTCCCATAATTAATTAATTAATTAATTTTTATACTCCTTATTTTATTCCCCCTCCCTATCTTCCCTCCAACTGTTCCACCTCCCATACCTCTTCCCCATTACCCTCCAAATGTTCCACCTTCCATACCTCCTCCCCACCCCCTGCCTCCATGTGGATGTCCCTACCCCTCACCCAACCTGACCTCTAAACTCTCTGGGGCCTCCAGTCTCTTCAGGGTTAGGTGCATCATCTCTGAATAAACACAGACCTGGAAGTCCTCTACTGTATGTGTGTTGGGGGCCTCATATCAGCTGGTGTATACTGCCTGTTTGGTGGTCCAGTGTTTGAGAGATCTCAGGGGTCAGATTAACTGAAACTGTTAGTCCTCCTACAAGATCACCCTCCTCCTCAGCTTCTTTCAGCCTTCCCTAATTCAACAACAGGGGTCAGTTGTTTCTGTCCATTGGTTGGGTGCAAATATTTGCATCTGACTCTTTCAGCTGCTGGTTGGGTCTTCCATAGTGTGGTCATGCTAGGTCCCTTTTTGTGAGCCCTCCAGAGCCTCAGTAATAGTGTCTCCTTGAGCTGGATCTCTCTTTAAGCCTAGCACTGGACCTTCTTTTCCTCAGACTCCTCTCCATTTCCATCCTTGTAATTCTTTCAGACAGGAACAATTATGGGTCAGAGTTGTGACTGTGGGATGCCCTCCCTCCCTCACTTGACGCCCTGTCTTCCTGCTGGAGATGGGCTCTATAAGTTCCCTCTCCCTACTGTTGGGCATTTCATCTAAGGTCCCTTCTTTTGAGTCCTGAGAGTCTCTCACCTCCTGGGTCTCTGGTGTATTCTGGAGGGTCCTCCCAACCTCCTATCTCCTGAGGTTGCCTGTTTTCATTCTTTCTGCTGGCCCTCAGGGCTTTAGTCCTTTTCCCTCACCCAATATCAGATCAGGTTCCTTGTCACGCTTACTTGTCACTCCAGTTAATCCACCTGTCAGGCCTGAAAGCTTGTTCATGGATTTGAGGTGTGCAGCTTCAAAGGGAGCTACTCTAGCCTCCTGGAGTTCATTTCTTGGCATCTCCTAACTCAGATGTGTTCCAGATTGGTCTCTGCAAAAGTCTGTGGAGAGTTTTGCGTGCTTTCTTTGTTCAGGCATATAGATGCCCTAGGTAATGAGTCATAAATAGCTAAAACTGAGATTGAACATTGTTTCCTAGCCTCCATAGTGTTTCAATGATCCTAATTGTTTTCCTAGCTGTTATTAGCTTGGAATTTTTACAAGGAAGCTGCCTTATCAGACAAGGTGTCTCCAGAGTTAGAGATAGAAACCAGGTACTATTGTTTACTACAAACATAGTTAGAATTCTCAGAACAGTCCCACACAAGGCAGAATTGCTTTACATACTAGAGAGTAGTTGAAAGGCTTCCTGAACTAATGTTTGTGTTACAAGCCAGACCATTCCCAGGATCTTCTAGAATGGGACCTTCTGATGTTTGCCTGCTCCAGACCAAGAGAATTTGCTTAGGGCTGCCAAGATAGCCCAGTGAGGGAAGAGCACCATTGCTCTTCCAAAGGAACCACTTGCACCTGGCTGTTTGATCTTACTGACTTTGATGTGGCCACTACCTGCCTATGTGACTTTGGTCTTTTGCCCTGTTTTCTGTATACTATATAAGCCTGGTTCTTACTTTGTGCAAATACACTCAGATTCAGCACTTCTCTGTGTCATCTGTTTGTCATTCTCGCTGAATTTTTTTCCCACCCTACCAGAACTCTACTCATCCCGCGAAACAAGGGATTCCCACAGCAAACCCAGTCCGTGGCAGTTCCCCTCTACCCTCTGACCCCAACCCTGTCCACTTTCCCTCCCTCCTTCCCCAATTGTGATTGCTTTCTTCTCTCTCCCAAGTGGAACTGAGGTGTCCTCACTTGGGCAATTCAGCTTGTTGACCTTTTTGAGTTCTGTGGACTGTATCTTGTATATTCTGTACTTTGGGGGGAGGGCTAACATCCCCTTATTAGTGAGCACATACCATGCATGCTCTTTGGGGTCTGGTCTGAGTTACTTCACTCAGGATGATATTTTCTAGTTCTTTTCATTTGCCTGAAAAACTCAGGATGTCTTCATTCTTAACTGCTCAGTAGTATTCCATTGTGTAAATGAACCACATTTTCTGTATCAATTCTTACTTATACCAATCAGAATGTCTAAGATCAAAACCACAGGTGATAGCACATATTGTAGAGGATGCGGAGAAAGAGGAATATTCCTCCACTGCTGGTGGAATTGCAAACTGGTACAACCACTCTGGAGGTCTCAGAAAATTGGAAATAGATCTACCTGAAGACTCAGTTATACCACTCTTGGGAACATACCCAAAAGATGTCCTACCATGCCATAGGGGCACGTGTTCCATTATGTTCCTAGTGGCCTTATTTGTGATAGCCAGAATGCAGAAACAACTCAGACGTCCCACAATAGAAGAATGAATACAAGTTTTCATGTGCATCTCTTCTGACTTAAACCTGCACAGTGGTCATTTCTGTTATCTTTAAAATAAACACACCAAGAGTGTCCCAGCTGCATTGTTCTCCAGCAACTGCCCTCTTCCCTAGGCAAAAACACTGCTGTTCTCACTAGGTTCCCACTAGAATCTAAGTGACTGAAGTCATTTGCAAACCTGATGCCCTTCTGTGTTGACTCATGAAGAAGTAGAACTTTCTAGTTCTATTACTCTTTTGGATATAAAACATGGATATAGTTCAGGTAACCAACAGAGAGTCTTAGCTTAGAAGTAGCAGTGACTGAGATGAACAAGCCCAGAGAGGCCCTTGCTGCTGAATGACCCTGCTGCTGTGGATGCTGAGCACAGAGGAGGGAATAGAGCTGACTGCAATGGACTACCTTAGGCTTGGGCATGTGGGAGTTGGGGTGCATGGTTTTGGGGAGAGACACTAACAGTTCTGTCCTCCATGGACCCTCTGTGATCCCACTTCTGGTCTCTGGGAGACCCTTCTCTGAGAGAGAGCAAGTTGGTTTGTCAACACAAGGCTGAGACCCTAATGGACTAAACCATACACTGCATCGAGTGTCCTACGTAGGGGGAAGAGGTAGGATTGTGCACAGACCCCCCCC
>NW_022196915.1:42768969-42787056 GCF_008632895.1 Mastomys coucha
CCGCCACCATGGACTTTAAAGCACAGAAATTGCTAGACTCATCTGACTAGGGATAAAAGAGATGGAGGTGGAGCTGGGAGACTAGAGGAAGCCTGACCCTGTTTCCAGAAAAGGACAGGGAAACTATTCCTAGATGAGAAACATAGTTAATGCAAAAGCTGTCCCCTTAATGGTAAAGAGTGGAAGTGGTACACCCTTAATGGTAAAGCTGTGGAAGAGAGACATCCTGCCCAAGAAGGCCCACCCACCAGTTATCTCAGCTCTCTCTTCTGTGTCTCTAGGACAATGGTGCTTTCCCTCTTCTGTCTTCCATATGTCACAGAGGAGGTAGCAGGTGACCCTGAGCCCCAAAACAGGAGACACCCAACTTTTGTATGATGATGCTTCCTTTAGGTCTGTCAGAAGGGCAAGCACTGGAGAGACTGGAACAAGTAAAATTGAGCTTGAACTTGCCTAGGCTTTAGGGAGATGAATGTATGGAGATGGGGAGAGCAAAAAGCAGAAGTGTCCTTTTGGCCTCCCTAGTAGAGGTGATCCCTGAGAATCGACATGAAACCAGGCTTTCCAGCAGAAAAGGTTCTTTATTCAGTTGCTGCCATCTGTCCTAGAGCAATCCTGGACTCAGCTATAGGGAAGATGGCTTATCAGAACAGGATCTAGTTTGCTTTTTATAGTTAGCTGCGTTTCATCGTTTTCTTTATCCAGGATAAAAAACTCAAAACTCTCGTGAAAACTTGTGGAGCAGATCCATCACTTTGCCCGTAGGAGACAATACCTGCAGCTGCTTTTTTACACACCAGAGGCCCTCCAGAATCTTCCTGTGAATTGAGGAGGCACAGAGCACTGAGCTGTTGAGTCCCAACCTCTCTCTTATGTCAAGGTTCCTCCCAGAGAAGAATGACTTGTCCTCTCTGCTTATGGGAGGTGAGAGGAGAGCCCTGGGGCCCCTGGCCTTCCCAGTTCTAATTGTGGACCTGGTTAGGGCTGCACCTCCCTCCTGAGGTCAGCCTCTGCCCTTTCCCCAGGTCTGTGATCCACTCTCTAGGAAGGTGTGTGGGACCCCTGTCTCCAGGCTGTTGTTTAAGGACATGGGGACAGTGAGTGGGCCTGATGTGAGCATGGAGGGGAAGCCCACTGACAAAGTGTGTGTCTGCACAGAGGAGACAGCTGGCTGTGGTTATGACACACTCAGAGAGCCCAGCTTTCTAAAGCCTGGACCTGGAGTCAGGCATTGTGTTGCAAATGTGTTGCACCAACTGTTATACAAGCTACCTTCAACAGAGGCTCCTAGTCAGCTCTGGGGGCCCAACTTAGTTACTGATTCTTGCTGATTCCCAGGGAGAAAGATGACAGCCAGTGGGCAAAGTAGTTCCTTGAGGTCTCTAGGTCCCAGATTCCTTTTTCCTCCAACTGAGCCCAGAGTTAAAGGCAATCCAACTTACCTCAAAGGAAGCTCCTTTGATCTTTGAGTCTCCCACACATATCTCATTCGCTTTGTTGTAAGAACTTTGGAACTGGGACTCACACACCTGATCCTTCTGTACTGTCAGCTTAACCTCTTGCAATGTGTTTGGGAATTCCCCATCTGGGGTTATCTTTCCCCAACCAGCCACATAGCACACATCCCCTGGTTTTACATGGGCATTGCGCCTGGGCAGGTTGAGGGGTCTCACAGCTCTTGTCTTCTTGGCTGTTCTCACCAGCTGATAGAGAAGAGACAGAAGAAAGCAGCTCAGCCAAGAGGGTAGTGTTCTGGGCCACAGTGAAACTTGTAATGGAAAGAGGGAAGAAGCAAGATCAGAGAAGGAGGGCAGAGAGGAGACCTGTACCAAGCTGAGCACAGGCACCAGGAGTAGGATGAGGACTGGGGGCTGAAGGATGGATGGAGGTATGTGGCTGGGAGGATGGTAGGTCTCACCTTTAATAGCATGATGTCATTGGAACGGTCATCAGGATTATAGGCTGGGTGGGGAATGGCTTTTGCCACAGGAATGATCTGCTGTGTCTCCTCCTTAGCCTTGATGTTGTGAGCCCCCAGTGTGACTCTCATTGAGCTGTGAAGAGAGCAGAGTGAAAAGGAGAGATGTGAAGGCAGAGAAGATGCAGTCCAGGACTGTGAAAAGCAGGGTAGGCAAGGTGGGAGTCTAGCTGAGGGGACTGGAGAACACAGGAGGGTCTCAGAGTCAGACCTTAAGCTCTCTGCTTCTCAAATACATGAGATTCCTGGGAGCTCCCTCTTCCATCTCGGCATTATTCTGCAGTTTGCATCAACTTTTAATGTGAACTTTCAATCTCAACCACTACTTTTGTTTGGCCAGTGTAGTTGATCAACACAAGCATACTGCTGGCTGTATCCTCTCACCTTTTTACCTCAAATGTACCTCTTGTCAGACATTATTTTTCACAACCCTGCCTTCTAGTGAGCACTCAGGGGAGCTTCCACAATAGAGGACAGAGGCTCCTGTGGGCATCTCAGAAAACATGAGTTAGCTGCTTCTCCTCACCTTCCTCTACAATGAGCAGCCGTCAGCACGAAGTTGTCTCGAACCAGGAAGCCACCGCAGAACATCTTCTCCCCATTAACATTCAGAAACTCATAATATGCCATGTAGGGGCGGGAATGTGGACTGACTTCATTGCCTCCAATGATCTCCTCTGAAAGAAAAGCCAAGAATATTTGGTGTCTTGGAGCAATATTTGAGGTCAAGAGAGATCTAGGGAAGAGTGATTGAAAATGGAATCTTGAGTTCTCCAAGGCTTTTGGAGACTGGATTCCTTGCATGTAGTATAATTCTGGCTGAATCTTAAGCCTCATTAAAGCTGCCCTTTCCCTAGGCTGAAAAGTAAATGACGTATATTTTTGTATCTTTGCATTCTCCATCACATCTCTTTCTAAGGATGGTCCAGTCTCCAGGTGATGAAAAATGTTGGGAGGAGATAGTGCCTACTAAATTTTCTGAAATGATCTCCTTTCTTTAGACCTTGTTGAAAATCAGGCCAATGTCTGGGTTTGGTATGGGACCTGAAATTCAGAAATCTCTTGGGTTCAATGCCAGGATAGTTCCTGACCTCTGCTGGGCAGAAAGACAGCAGAGATGTTATGGGATAGCACCTCTAGGACAGGGGTAGTCACTCACCTGCACCAGCTCCAAGAGGGAGAAGTAGGGTCAGGAGAATCAGGACTGGCAGCATCCTCCCAGGAAGGCTGCTCAGGTTGGAGGAGGGCAGAGTAGACACAGCCTTTAGAAGGGGATGAAACAGTTATGGGCTTAGGGTTATCACACGCATTTTAAACCTATGCATCTCTGCTTCTGATCAGCGTCACAATGCTCAAGGAATTTTTTCTGGTTTGGGTAAAAAATGACACTGTCACCACACTGACCTCCTGAGGTAAGCTAAACTAGGATAAAGATTTAAAAAGCAGAGGATGTGGAGGCTGTGGTTGAGGAGGCCTGAGACCCCAGGAAGTCCATCTTGACTGCATGCAGACACAAGTGTGTCCTTTTCTAACTCTTAAACCCTTTTGCATTCCGATAAGATCTCCCTTGATCTTTGGTTTTTCTTTCTTCTTTTTCTTCTTTCTTTCTTTCTTTTCTTTTCTTTTCTTCCTTTTTTTAAACAGCCAATTTCCAACTTATTTTAACAAAAGTTATAATACTGCTGTTACTCATTGTTAAACTCACAGTTACACAGTGCTTAGTGAGAGTTCGTACTGTATAGGAGAATATCATCTCATTAATATTTGGGACTACTGATCATACTATGGAAAAATCTCTTTGAATATTCTCATGAATTAATCTTAACTCTAACTCTCCCGAAACTGCTAGAAAATTTTCACAAGAGAAATCTTAAAGGCAAGTGTTTGCCACATATCCAATGATCATGTCTTACTGTCATACATAGTTAAGCACAATAACAAATCACAAATGACAGGTACACTTTACTAGGTATTGTCATTTATCTCTGAGGCAAGACCTTCAGGAATGAATTCAAAGGTCAGTAAGATTAGATCCACCTTGGCTTCCATGCTGTTGAATCCAATGGTATTTTTTACCACTTTACCTATAACTTTTTATAAAAGTTTTATAAAAGTTCCAGCTTTCTGTCTCCATGTGCACCCAGGAGCTGGGGCTGTTCCTCAGCCCTCTGTGCATGGGCTCTGCCAGGAGAGAATCAGTTCTTAGGAGTGCTGACACAGGCTTACAGGTCCACAGGAGGGACAAGATCACACCAGAGTCAGCAAGATCAACTAACACCAGAGATAACCAGATGGCAAAAGGCAAGTGTAAGAACCTTACCAACAGAAACCAAGATTACATGGCATCATTGGAACCCAGTTCTCCCACAACAGCAAGTCCTGGATACCCCAACACACGAGAAAAGCAAGATTTGAATTTGAAATCACATCTCATAATGCTGATAGAAGACTTTAAGAAAGACATAAATAGCTCCCTTAAAGAAATACAGGAGAACACAGGAAAACAAGTAGAAGACCTGAGAGAGGAAACACAAAAATCCTTTAAAGAATTACAGAAGAACACGAGTAAACAAGTAGAAGCCCTTAAAGGGGAAACACACACACACACACACACACACACACACACACACAAACCCTTAAAGAATTATAGAAAAACACAAACAAACAGGTTTAGGAATTGAAAAAACCATCCAGGATCTAAAAATGGAAGTAGAAACAATAAAGAAATCACAAAGGGAGACATCTCTGGAGATAGAAAACCTAGGAAAGTGGTCAGGGTTAACGATGCAAGCATCACCAACAGAATACAAGAGATAGAAGACATAATCTCAGGAGAAAAATATACCATAGAAAACATTGAAACTACAGTCAAAGAAAATGCAAAATGCAAAAAGCTCCTTACCCCAAACATCCAGGACACAATTAGAAGACCAAATCTAAGGATAATAGGTATAGAAGAGAGTAAAGATTCCCAACTTAAAGGACCAGTAAATATCTTCAACAAAATCATAGAAGAAAACTTCCCTAACCTAAAGAAAGAAACACTCACAAATATATGAGAAACCTACAGAACTCCAAATAGATTGGACCAGAAAAGAAATTCCTCCAGTTACATAATAACCAAAATACCAAATACATACACAAAAAAAGAAAGAATATTAAAAGCAGTAAGAGAAAAAGGTCAAATAACATACAAAGGTAAACCTATCAGAATTACACCAGACTTCTAGCCAGAGAATATAAATGCCATAGAATCCTGGGCTGATGTCATATAGACCCTAAGGAAACACAAATATCAGCCCAGGCTACTATACCAGTAGTATACTATACTACTATAGTATACTATACTATACTATACCAGAGCAAAACTCTCAATTACCATAGATGGAGAAACGAAGGTATTTCATGACAAAGCCAAGTTCACACAATATCTTTCCACAAACCCAGCCCTTCAAAAGGAAAATAAAAGGAAAACTCCAACACAAGGAGGGAAACTACACCCTAAAAATAGCAAGAAAATAATCTTCTTTTAACAAACCAAAAAGAAGATAGGCACATAAACATAATTCCACCTCTAACAACAAAAGTAACAGAAAGCAACACTTTTCCTTAATATCTCAACATCAATGGAATCGATTTCCCAATAAAAAGACATAGACTAACAGACTGATTATATCAACAGTACCCAACATTTTGCTGCATGCAAGAAATCCACCTCAATGACAAAGACAGACACTACCTCAAAGTAAAAGACTGGAAAACAATTTTCCAAGCAAATGGTCCCAAAAAACAAACTGGAGCAGCCATTCTAATATTGAATAAAATTGACTTTCAATCTAAAATGATCAAAAAAGATAAGGAGGGACACTTCATACTCATCAAAGGTAAAATCTACCAAGATGAACTCTCAGTTCTGAGCATCTATGCTCCAAATGCAAGGGTATCCACATTCAAAAAAAAAGAAAGAAAGAAAGAAAGAAAGAAAGAAAGAAAGAAAGAAAGAAAGAAAAAACTTCGCTAAAGCTCAACGCACAAATTGCACCTCACACAATAATAGTGGGAGACTTTAACACCCAACTCTCAGCAACGGACAGCTCATGGAAACACAAACTAAACAGAGACACAGTGAAACTAACAGAAGTTATGAACCAAATTGATCTAACATATCTATAGAACATTTTATCCTAAAACAAAAGACTATACCTTCTTCTCTGCACCTCATGGTACTTTCTCCAAAATGAAACATATAACAAAACAGGCCTCAACAGATACAAGAAGATTGAAATTATCCCATGAATCCTATCAGATCACAGGCTAAGACTGGTCTTCAGTAACTACATAAACAATAGAGAGCCCACATACATGTGGAAGCTGAACAACACTCTACTCACTGATAACTTGGTCAAGGAAGAAATAAAGAAAGAAATTAAAGACTTTTTAGAGTATAATGAAAATGAAACCACAACATACAAAAACTTATGGGACACAATGAAAGCAGTCCTAAGAGGAAAACTCATAGCTCTGAGTGTCTCCAAAAAGAAACTGGAGAGAGCATACACTAGCAGTTTGACATCCCAACTGAAATCTCTACAACAACAAGAAGCAAATAGACCAAAGAGGAGTAAAAGGCAGGAAATAATCGAACTCAGGGCTGAAATCAACCAAGTAGAAACAAAAAGAACTATACAAAGAATCAACCAAACCAGGATCTGGTTCTTTGAGAAAATCAACAACATAGAAAAATCCTTAGCCAGACTAACCAGAGGGCACAGAGACAGTATCCAAATCAACAAATTCAGAAATGAAAAGGGAGATATAATAACGGAACCTACGGAACTCCAAAAAATCATCATATCCTACTACAAAAGCTTATACTCAACCATACTGGTAAATCTGGTGAAATGGACAATTTTCTAGACAGATACCAAGTACTAAAGTTAAATCAGAATCAGATATAACTGATCTAAACAATCCCATGAACCCTAAAGAAATAGAAGGAGTCAGCCGGGCGGTGGTGGCGCACGCCTTTAATCCCAGCACTTGGGAGGCAGAGGCAGGTGGATCTCCGAGTTCGAGGCCAGCCTGGTCTACAAAGTGAGTTCCAGGACAGCCAGGGCTATACAGAGAAACCCTGTCTCGAAAAAAAAAAAAAAAAAAAAAAAAAAAAAAAAACAAAAACAAAAAAAAACAAAAAACAAAAAAAAAAAACAGGACTAGATGGGTTTAGTGCAGAATTCTATAAGGCCTTCAAAGAAGACCTAATACCAATACTCCTCAAAACATTCCACAAAATAGAAACAGAAGTAACACTATCCAATTTGTCCTATGAAGCCACAATTACTCTGATACCTAAACCACATAAAGGCCCATCAAAAAGGGGACTTCAGACCAATTTCACTTATGAATATCAATCCAAAAATACTCAATAAAATTCTTGCAAACTAAATCCAAGAACATATCAAAATGATCATCTATCATGATCAAGTAAGCTTCATCCCAGAGATGCAGGGATGGTTCAATATACGGAAATCCATCAACGTAATCCACTATATAAACAAACTCAAAGGAAAACAACCACATGATCATTTCGTTAGATGCTGAGAAAGCATTTGACAAAATCCAACACACCTTCATGATAAAAGTCTTGGAAAGATCAGGAATTTAAGGCCCATACCTAAACATAGTAAAAGTAGTATACATTAAACCAGTAGCCAACATCAAACCAAATTGAGAGAAAATTGAAGCAATCCCACTAAATTCAAGGGCTAGACAAGGCTGTCCACTCTCTCCCTACCTGTTCAATATAGTACTTGAAGCCCTAACCAGAGCAATTATACAACAAAAGGAGATCAAAGGGATACAAATTGGAAAGGAAGAAGTCAAATTATAACTATTTGCTGATGATATGATAGTATACTTAAGTGACCCCAGAAATTCCACCAGAGAGCTTCTAAACCTGATAAACAACTTCAGCAAAGTAGCTGGATATAAAATTAACTCAAGAAAATCAGTGGCCTTCCTCTACACAAGGGATAAAGAGGCTGAGAAAGAAATTGGGGAAACAACACCCTTCATAATAGTCACAAATAATATAAAATATCTTTGATGTGACTCTAACTAAGCAAGTAAAAGATTGTATGATAAGAATTTCAATTCTGTGAAGAAAGAAACAGAAGATCTCAGAAATGGAAAGATCTCCCATGCTCATGGATTGGCAGGATTAATGTAATAAAAATGACCATCTTGCTGAAAGCAATCTACAAATTCAATGCAATTTCCATCAAAATTCCAAATCACTTCTTCATACAGGTAGAAAAAGCAATTTGCAAATTCATCTGGAATAACAAAAAACCCAGGATAGCAAAAAAAATTTTGAACAATAAAAGAACTTCTGGAAAAATCACCATCCCTGACCTCAAGCTGTACTAAGGAGCAATCATGATAAATAACTGCATGGTATTGGTACAGTGACAGGCAGGTAGATCAATGGAATAGAATTGGAGACCCAGAAATGAACCCACACACCTATGGTCACTTGATCTTTGACAAAGGAACCAAAACCATCCAGTGGAAAAAAGACAGCCTTTTCAAAAAATGGTGCTGGTTCAACTGGCTGTTAGTTTGTAGAAGAATACAAATCAATCCATTCTTATCTCCTTGTACAAACCTCAAGTTCCAATGGATCAAGGACCTCCACATAAAACCAGATACACTGAAACTAAAAGAAAAGAAAGTGTGGAAGACCCTCAAGCATATGGGCACAGGGGAAATTTTCCTGAACAGAACACCAATGGCTTAGGCTGTAAGACCAAGAATCGACAAATGTGACCTCATAAAATTGGAAAGCTTCTGTAAGGTAAAGGACACTGTCAATAGGAGAAAACAGCAACCAACAGAGTGGGAAAATATCTTTACCAACTCTATATTCAATAGAGGCAAATATCCAGGGAATATATACAAAGAACTCAAGAAGTTAGACTCCAGAGAATCAAATAACCCTATTAAAAATGGGGTACAGAGCTAAACAAATAATTCTCAAATCAGGAATACCAAATGGCTGAGAAGCACCTAAAGAAACGTTCAACATCCTTAGTCATCAAGGAAATGCAAATCAAAACAACCCTGAGAATCCACCTCACACCAGTCAGAATGGCTAAGATCAAAAACTCAGGTGACGACACAGGAACTCTGCCAGCCCAGTAGTTCTGATTCTTTCCGGTTTTTCTGGGCTGATGTCCTGAGCAGACCTTGGGCACAAGCTCCAAAGCCAGTCCCTCTACACCCAGAGGAAGCTCCACTCTCAGGTGCTCTGACAAATCCAGGATCAGAGGTAAGGAGGAACCAACATCTGTCCTAACACTGGGAGTAACTGGGGCCAGCGGGACCAGGCACACAGAACTCCGCCAGCCCAGAGGTTCTTGTTCCTTCTGGTCTGTCTCGGCTGGTGTCCTGAGCAGACCTTTGGCACAAGCTCCACAGCCAGTCCCATAACACTCAGAGGAAGCCCCACTCCCAAGCACACTGACACGCCCAGGATCAGAGGTGAGGAGGAACCAACATCTGTCCCAACACTGGGAGTAACTAGGACCAACTGGACCAGGCACACAGGAACTCTGCCAGCCCAGTAGTTCTGGTTCCTTCCAGTCTGTCTGGGCTGGTGTCTTAAGCAGACCTTGGGCACAAGCTCCTCAGCCAGTCCCACAACACACAGAGCAAGCCCCACTCTCAGGTGCTCTAACAAGCCCAGGATCCCAGGATCCCAGAATCACAGGATCGCAGAGACAGCTTGACTCTGAGGAGTTCTGACACAACCAGGATCACAGGAAGGACAGGCTCCAGCCAGATTTAGCAAGGGCAGGTAGCACTAGAGATAAACAAGTACCGGAGTTGGGGGGCAAGCATAAGAAAATAAACAACACAAACCAAGGTTACTTGGCATCATCAGAACCCATTTCTCCCACCATAGCAAGTCCTGGACATACCATTACACCAGAAAAGCAAGATTCTAATGGTGATGATACAGGACTTTAAGAAAGACATAAATAGCACTCTCAAAGAAATACAGGAGAACAGAAGTAAACAGCTAGAAGCCCTTCAAGAGGAAACACACAAATCCCTTAAAGAACTACATGAAAACACAATCAAACAGGTGAAGGAAATGAGCAAATGTATGGAACTAGAGAATATCATCCTGAGTGAAGTAACCCAATCCCAAAAGAACACACATGGCATGCACTCACTGATAAGTGGATATTAGCCCAGAAGTTTGGAATATCCAAGATACAATTCACAGACCACATAAAGCTCAAGAAGTAGGAAGACCACAGTGTGCATACTTCAGTCCTTCTTAGAAGGGGGATCAAAATACCCATAGTGAGAGAATACAGAGACAAAATTTGGGACATGGGTGCCCTGAGCAGACCTTGGGCCCAAACTCCACAGCCAGTCGCACAACACCCAGAGGAAGCTCCACTCCTAGGCGCTTCCCAGAAAGCCCAGGATTACAGGATCCCAGAATCACAGGATCCCAGAAACAGATTGACTCTGAGGAGTTCTGACACAACCAGGATCACAGGAAGGACAGGCTCCAGTCAGATTTAGCAAGGACAGGTAGCACTAGAGTTAACCAGATTGCGGGGGGCAAGCGTAAGAAAATAAACAACACAAACCAAGGTCACTTGCCATCATCAGAACCCAATTCTCCCACTATAGCAAGTCCTGGACATACCATTACACCACAAAAGCAAGAATCATATCTAAAATCACTTATGATGATGATACAGGACTTTAAGAAAGACATAAATAATTCCTTCAAAGAAATACAGGAGAACAGAGGTAAACAGCTAGAAGCTATTAAAGAGGAAACACAAAAATCCCTTAAAGAACTAATAACCAAACAGGTGAAGGAAATGAACAAAACCATCCAGAATCTAAAAATGGAAATAGAAGCAATAAAGAAATCAGAAGGAGAGGCAACCCTGGAGATAGAAAACCTAGGAAAGAAATTAGGAGTAATAGATGCAAGCATCACCAACAGAATACAAGAGATACAAGAGAGAATCTCAGGGGCAGAAGATACCATAGAAAACATTGACACAACAGTCAAAGAAAATACAAAAAGGAAAAAGGTCCTAACCCAAAATATCCAGGAAATCCAGGACATATTGAGAAGACCAAACCTAAGGATAATAGGTACATAAGAGAGTGAAGACTCCCAATGTAATGGGCCAGTAAATACCTACAACAGAATTATAGAAGAAAACTTGCCTGACCTAAAGAAAGAGATGTCCATGAACATACAAGAAGCCTACAGAACTCCAAATAGATTGGACAAGAAAAGAAATTCCTCCAGTCACATAATAATCAAAGCACCAAATGCATTAAACAAAGAAAGTATTTTAAAAGCAGTAAAGGAAAAAGGTCAAGTAACATATAAAGGCAGGCCTATCAGAATTACACCAGACTTCTCACCCGAGAATACGAAAGCTAGAAGATCCTGGACAGATGTCATACAGACCCTAAGAGAACACAAATGCCAGTCCAGGCTACTGCATCAAAACTCTCAATTACCATAGATGGAGAAAACAAGATATTCCATGACAAAATGAAATTTACACAATATCTTTCCACAAATACAGCCCTACAAAGGATAATAGATGGAAAACACCAACATAAGGAGCAAAGCTACACCCTAGAAGAAGCAAGAAAGTAATCTTTCAACAAACCCACCCAAACCTAATTCTACCTCTTACAACAAAAACAACAGGAAGTAACAATTACTTTTTCTTAATATCTTAATATGAAAATCAACATTACCTAATTATCCTAATTGATTGAAATCCAGAAATAGAGGAATTAGAAATTTGTTGACTGTCATCCAATGGTCTCTCTAATTTGGTAATTGGAGAAATAGGCCCAATATTGTACAATCCATATACACTTTCTGCTTGTTTGTACTTGACAGTGTCTTGCTGTATACCACATAGTGGTCTTGAAATCAGGCTTCTCCTATCTCAGCTTCTCTATCAGTAGTATTGTTTATTTCATGTTTTTACACTATACTATGGTTTTCAGAACAGTTTACATATTTCAAAATTATTTATACAACCAAAAGAAATGTAGACAATTAACTTGGGAGGGGGCTTGTAAGAGAAAAACAAAGAGTGAGATTGAATCCTTTGCTTGATGTTTGTAACTATTGTATCAAGTTTGAAGACGAGAACTTTATAAGTTACTCTTTCTCTGAGATGAATGCTTTTCCAAAATATCACAGCCAATGAACCAGATTCTTACCCTCACCTAATGTCTGTGCCACCCTCCAGGCAGAACCATTGTTCATTGAAACAGTTGGTGAATGACTTTATGGATAGACCATCTTAATACATACACCATTTCTTAAAGGAATGTAACCTGTTCTCTGTGGGCTGAGAATGAAGACAATCAAATAGCTTTGATTATAATAATGATTATAATAATGAAATAATAATGAAATAATGAAGAAGTCAAATAGCTTTGACCATAGCAGGAAGTCTGTATCCAAAACTCGTGCCTACAATTCATTCCTTAGTCCAGCAGAACTGTCAACTCTCAGCTTAGCTACGATGGAGGTAAAATCCTTTGGTGATATGAGGGTCATTGAAGTACAGCCTTATTACAGAGAAATCCAATGTCTAAAAATTGCTCTTATTTTGGCCTTCTATCAGAGTAAGAGCCATGATTTTAAGCTCTACTAAATACAAAACAAGCAAACATCAAAAAGACTTTATATATTTATGTTCATTTAAAACATACTAGTACTGATTTTTTTTTTTTTTTTTTGGTTTTTCCAAGCAGGCAGGGTTACTCTGTGTAGTCCTGGCTGTCCTAGAACTCACTCTGTAGACCAGGCTGGCCTCAAACTCAGAAATCCACCTGCCTCTGCCTCCCAAGTGCTGGGATTAGAGGCGTTTGCCACCACCGCCCAACTTCATGTATTATTTTAAAATATACAGGTAATATCTTTGGAGTTATTTAAAATTTATATTGAGAAAAATGTACGTATTTTCAGTATTGCTATAGACAACCATCTACATAAGCCTGTTAAACTGATTGTTGTTTTATATCAAAAACAACTATTATAGTACTCATTTTTATTGTTATAATATTTTATAAATATTAAAGAATATGACAAAAAAAGTATTGTAGGTATTGAAGTGGTCT
This sequence comes from Mastomys coucha, assembly GCF_008632895.1. Lineage (NCBI taxonomy): Eukaryota > Metazoa > Chordata > Mammalia > Rodentia > Muridae > Mastomys > Mastomys coucha. The sequence goes on from NW_022196915.1 coordinate 42,782,147, forward strand.
TTGGGGGGAGGTGGGGTACAAAAGGGAAACAAAAATGAGATTTAATTTTATTTACTTAAAATATTTTTTTTAATTTTCATTGCCAAATAAGAATTATTTTTTAAAACTTTTATTGCATTATGATGAGAAAAGTTACATGATTTCAATTTATCTGAATTTGTTAACATTTAAAAACATATTTTAAATAAATAGAATTAAATCACATTCTTGTTTCCCTTTTGTACCCCCACTCCTCCCAGAGATCCCCCCTTCAATACCCACAATATCTTTTTTGTTATATTCCATAAAATTTACAAAATATTAGAACAATAAAAATAAGTATTATAAACATTGTTTGATATAAAACAACAATCAATTTAACAGACTTATATTGATGCTCATCTAGCACAATAGTGAAAATACATTTTTCTCAATATAAATTTTAAATAACTCCAAACATATTAACTGTATATTTCAAAATAATCATCACTACTAGTATTTTCTTAAATGAACATAAATATATAAAGTCTTTTTGTTTGTTTTGTATTTAGTAGAGTTTAAAATCTTGGGTCTTACTGTGGGAAAAGCCCAAAATAAGAACAATTTTTAGACAATGGATTTCATTGTAATAAGGCTGTACTTCAATGACCCTCATATCACCAAAGGATTTTACCTCCATCGTAGCTAAGCTGAGAGTTGATATTTCTGCTGCACCAAGAAATGAATTGTAGGCTCGATTTTTGGATACAGACTTCCTGCTATGGTCAAAGCAATTTGACTTGAGTGAGTGACTTCATTCTCAGCCCACAGAGAACAGGTTACATTCATTTAAGATATGGTGTATGTATTAAAATGGTCTATCCATAAAATCATTCACCAAGTGTTTCAATAAACTATGGTTCTGCTTGGAGGGTGGCACAGACATTAGGTGAGGGTAAGAATTTGGTTCATTAGCTGTGATAATTTGGAAAAGCATTCATCTCAGAGAAAGAGTAACTTATAAAGTCCTCTTCTTCAAACTTGATACAAGAGTTACAAATGTCAAGCAAAGCATTCTGTCTCACTCTTTGTTATTCTCTTACAAGCAGCCTCCCTCGTTAATCATCTATGTTTCTTTTGGGTATATAAATATTTTTTACATATATAAGCTGTTCTGAAAACCATAGTATAGTGTAAAAACATGAAATAAACAATACTACTAATACAGAGGCTGAGATAGGAGAAGCAAAATTTCAAGACCCTTACGTTGTACACAACAAGACACTGTCACGAACAAACAAGCTGAAAGTGTACATAGATTGTACAATGTTGGACCTATTTCTCCAATTAACAAATTAGAGATACCATTGAATGACAATTAACAAATTTCTAATTCCTCGTATTATTGGATTTCAATCGATTAGGATATGTTGGTAATATTAATTTTCATATTAATATATTAAGAAAAAGTAATTGTCACTTCCTGTCTTTTTTGTTGTAAGAGGTGGAATTAGGTTTGTGTGGATTTGTTGAAAGATTACCTTCTTGCTTCTTCTAGGGTGTAGTTTTGCTCCTTATGTTGATTTTTCCATCTATTATCCTTTGTAGGGCTGTATTTGTGGAAAGATATTGTGTAAATTTTGTTTTGTCGGGGAATATCTTGTTTTCTCCATCTATGGTAATTGAGAGTTTTGCTGGATATAGTAGCCTGGGCTGGCATTTGTGTTCTTGTAGGGTCTGTATGACATCTGCCCAGGATCTTCTAGCTTTCGTAGTCTCGGGTGAGAAGTCTGATGTAATTCTGATAGGCCTGCCTTTATATGTTACTTGACCTTTCTCCCTTACCGCTTTTAAAATTCTTTCTTTGTTTAGTGCATTTGGTGTTTTTATTATTATATGTCAGGAGGAATTTCTTTTCTGGTCCAGTCTATTTGGAGTTCTGTAGGCTTCTTGTATGTTCATGGGCATCTCTTTCTTTAGGTTAGGGAAGTTTTCTTCTATAATTTTGTTGAAGATATTTACTGACCCATTACATTGGGAGTCTTCACTCTCTTATGTACCTATTATCCTTAGGTTTGGTCTTCTCATTGCATCCAGGATTTCCTGAATGTTTTTGGGTTAGGAGCTTTTTGCTTTTTGCATTTTCTTTGACTGTGTGTCAATGTTTTCTATGGTGCCTTCTGCCCTTGAGATTCTCTCTTCTATCTCTTTTATTCTGTTGGTGATGTTTGCATCTATGACTCCTGGTTTGTTTCCTAGGTTTTGTATAACTAGGGTTGCCTCTCTTTCTGTTTTCTTTATTGTTTCTATTTCCATTTTTAGATTCTGGATGGTTTTGCTCATTTCCTTCACCTGTTTGATTGTATTTTCCTGTAGTTCTTTAAGGGATTTTTGTGTTTCTTCTTGAAGGGCTTCTAGCTGTTTACCTGTATTCTCTTGTATTTCTTTGAGGGTGCTATTTATGTCTTTCTTAGAGTCCTGTATCATCACCATGAGAAGTGATTTTAAATCTGAATCTTGTTTTTCTGGTGTAATGGTGTGTCCAGGACTTGCTATGGTGGGAGAATTAGGTTCTGATGATGCTAAGTGACCTTGGTTTGTGTTGTTTATTTTCTTACGCTTGCCGCCCGCCATCAGGTTATCTCTAGTGCTACCTGCCCTTGCTAAATCTGACTGGAGCCTGTCCTTCCTGTGATCTTTTTACTGTCAGAACTCCACAGAGTCAAGCTGTCTCTGTGATCCTGTGATTTTGGGATCCTGTGATCCTGGGCTTGTTAGATCACCTGGGAGTGGGGCTTTCTCTATGTGTTGTGGTACTGGCTGTGGAGCTTGCCCCCAAGGTCTGCTCAGGACACCAACCCAGACAGACCAGAAGGAACTCGAGTCACTGCGCTGGTGGAGTTCCTGTGTGCCTGGTCCAACTGGTCCCAGTTACTCCCAGTGTTGGGACAGATGTTGGTTCCTCCACACCTCTGATCCAGGGTGTCAGAGTGCCTGAGAGTAGAACTTCCTCTGGGTGTTGTCAGCAAATAAGAATTATTATCCATAGATGACAGTATGTTTGTATTCATATTGCGATTTAGTAGTTCAGTTCATCTGCACTCCCCTAAGGCACTCAGCAGCAGAGGTCAAAGCACATCATACTAACCACTCAAGGCTGTTCAGCAATGGCGCAGAACATGCAGCACAGAGCAAAGCCTAAAAATATGTTTTTAAATGTTAACAAATTCTTAACAGATAAATTGAAATCATGTATGTTTTCCCATCATAATGCAATAAAACTTAAATCAAAAAAAATAAAAAATCGTAGGCTAGAATCATAAAAGTATTTTGGAAAAAATGTCTTAAAAACCTGATGAGACATCTATTCCTTGTTTCTAACAGCAATTAAATTGGTTATTGCAGAATAATGATTGATATTTGTCATATTACATAGCAAATATTTTTTAGGCAAAATTGATTATATATTTCCTATAAGTTTATGTATGCATCCCATAAAGAATATATCTACAAAAAAAAAAGAAAGAAAGAAATAGAAAGATTGTAGTACAATCTCCCTGTACCAAATTCCTTCGGTTTTGACACAGGAAGAAAACTAACTGGTTGGAGCAGGGTTGTTAAATTCTTTCTTCCATCTGTAGCTATGAGATTGTGTTTCTGGGACTCTGTGCTTAGCTCTGAAGCCCTGTAGCACCCTGTTTCCCAGCCACCCTCTTTTGTATCACCACCACATTTGCATGTATTTGTACATCTCAACTCTCTGATATAAACTGGCAGAGTGTTTGCATAGAATGAACATGCAGCATCCTTGTATACCTTGTCACCTGTAGACTTCTCATAATGCCTAGTACAATGCCAATGAGATGTAAGTAGCTGTCATATAGTATTATTTCTATATTGTATGGGGCACATTGTAAAAAAAAATTGTCCAGTGAATAAATAAACAAATTAATGGAGAAAAATAAATAAATAAATAAATAAATAAATAAATAAATGAAAAAATATCTAAAAAAAAAATCAGAGGCATAAACTGAAGGAAAGGCCATGCCATGACTGTCCCACCTAGATATCCATCCCATATACAGTTACCAAACCCAGACACTATTTTGGATGCCAACAAGTGCTTAAGACAGGAGCCTGATATAGCTGTCTCCCGAGAGGCTATTCCAGAGGCTGACTAATACAGAAGTGGGTGGTCACAGCCATCCATTGGAGTGAGCACAGGGTCCACAATGGAGGAGCTAGAGAAAGGACCCAAGGAGCTGAAGGAATTTGCAGCCCCATAGGAGGAACAACAATATGGACCAACCAGTACCCACAGAGCTCCCAGGGTCTAATCCACCAACCAAAGAGTACACACTGAGGGACTCATGGCTCCAGCTGCATATGTAGTAGAGGATGGTTTTGTGGGACATCAACGAGAGGAGAGGCCTTTGGTCTTTTGAAGGCTTGATGCCCCAGTGTAGGGGAATGCCAGGACAGAGAAGCTGGAGTTGGTGTGTTAGCAAGCAGGGAGAGGGCAGATGGGATGGGGGGGTTTCAGAGAGGATAAATTTTACAATGTTAATAAACAAAACATCTAATAAGAAAAAAAAAGAAGGTCCATTATTAGAGCAGTAGATAGGGAGAGCTGTGTGAGATTACTCTGGGAGGTGAGACAGGCTGGCCTTATTCTGAGCACAAGTGTGTGTGCGTGTGCGTGTGCGTGTGCGCGTGCGCGTGCGCGTGCGTGTGTGTGTGTGTGTGTGTGTGTGCGCGCGCGTGCGCGTGTGTGTGCGTGTGCGTGTGCATGTGCGTGTGTGTGTGCGTGTGCATGTGCGCGTGTGTGTGTGCGTGTGTGTGTATGTGTGCGTGTGTGTGTATGTGTGTGTGTATGTGTGCGTGTGTGTGCGTGTGCATGCGCGTGCGTGTGTGTGTGTGTGTGTGTGTGTGTGCGTGTGCGTGTGCGTGTG
>NW_022196915.1:42787161-42800943 GCF_008632895.1 Mastomys coucha
CGTGTGCGTGTGCATGTGTGCGTGCGCGTGCGCGCGCGCGCGCGTGTGTGTGTGTGTGTGTGTGTGTGTGCATCCAGAAAACTGCAGAGCTACCGGAGCCTGCTTTCTTATCACTGTTTCATGGATTTCAGATACTTTTGAATATTCTCCTGTCATATTTTGGGACCAACAGGTGCTTTCTTGTCTTAGTTATTGACTAAAATTTTAGCCTTTATGCAATTAAAAGCATTAATTGGCTAAAAATTACTCATCTAGTCCATGGGTATGTCACATTTTGGCTTCTCTGCTCCACTTTGAAAGGTTACTGTTTGGGGCTGCACACTGCTTACACAAGTTGTAATAAATGTTGGTCATTCACCCTGAAAAAGACTGTGCATAAATGATACAATGTGTGCATACACAGACAGTCAACAAAAGTCTGTGGAATAAAATAATCTTAATTATATGGGAGTCCATTTGGAGAGAATCTTTTAAAATCATGGAGCAAGGTCCATGTTTGTGATATCTGAAAACCAGTAAGTAATAACATTTATTTTGGTTTGCTTTTATCATACAAACAAAGGAGGACATCAAAAATTGGGGTGTATATTCTACATTGTTTTTAAAAACAAAAGCTGCACTCTCTGGCATTATACACATAACTCAGATCTCAGTGAATTCTTAAGCCAGAGGAGCTGAAGTTATAAGTGATGACGAGCTATTCAATGTGGTTGCTCAGAAATGAGCTTGGGTCCTCAGCAAGTGCAGTGTGTACTGTTAATACATCTCAGCCATCTCTGCAGTCCTATGGGCTCAATTCTTGAAACTAGTTGCTCACAAATATAGGTGCTGTGAATAAGTGGTGGCTTGAATACAGTGTGATGATAGTGTGTGAGCATTTGTCTCTGAGAAGAGCCATAAAAGACCCATAAAAGTCATGTAGGGACAGAGTCAAAAATATTTTTAATTTGAAGGATTATAGCTCTATGCATTCCATTTGAAGGACCAAAAATGGACTTGTAAAAATACCAAACTGATGACAATATTTCTAGACATCTGGAAATATGATTTTAAATTGTCATGTTAAATGTCAAAGCAAAGCTTCATCACTGTTCACAAATCTCCATTCAGCTGGGTTGAAATGCACACAATCAATTGGGTTTAATTTGACCTCACTATAATTCCTTCTTCACCTGGTACATTCACGATTTGAAACACGGTATTGACAAGTTGATTGTCACCTTAAAGATGAAATGAGTAGTTAAATACACTGGAACATTAAAGCAGTAATTCAGTTTTCATTGTGAACTCTGTCCCAAATTTTGCTTATTTTATGGTAAGTACTTTCCATTATCACTGAAAGAGTACTCACTTCTCAAATCTAGACCTTAAAGGTGTTTTTTTTTTCCCTCTCTCTCGATATCCCTGGATGCTCATCCTTGATATCATTTTACCTTCACTTGGACAGACTCCTGTACTCAACAATTCCCATAACTGACCTCGACTGTCTTTCCCCCAAGGTTTCAGACACAGCCCCCCTTTTCTGGCCAGGCAGTCACTAAGGTTCTAGCCTGCTTCCCCCACGTTTCCCTCCTGCCCCCTACAGTATGTGGATGACCAACTGTGTGCTACACTATGTGGATGACCTCCAGCCTGCTACAGTATGTGGATGACCAACTGTGTGTTACACTATGTGGATGACCTCCAGCCTGCTACAGTATGTGGATGACCAACTGTGTGCTACACTATGTGGATGACCTCCAGCCTGCTACAGTATGTGGATGACCAACTGTGTGCTACAGTATGTGGATGACCAACTGTGTGCTACAGTATGTTGATGAACTCCTGCGTGCTACAGTATGTGGATGACCTCCAGCCTGCTACAGTATGTGGATAACCAACTGTGTGCTACAGTATGTTGATGAACTCCTGCGTGCTACAGTATGTGGATGACATCCTACATGCTATACTATGTAGATAACCTCATGCCTGCTACAGTGTGTGGATACCTCTTCCTTTGTAGTCCTTCCTTCTCAGAAAGCCAATCTCATACTGCCTCACTCATCACTGTATTCAGCTCCAGAGGTTCCAAAGTTCAACTCTCTTCTCCTCAAGTCACCTATCTTGGAATTTCTCTCACCCAAACTCAGACCACCTTGCCCATCTCTGCTCCTTATCTCTGCCATAACAAAATCTGAATAGCTTTTCTTGGGAGGGGGTCAATTTCCTCGGCTCATGGGTCTCTGGATACTCACTGCTACATCCTCTGTACCAAGTTGCTTCTGCATTTTTACATGAGCCTCTCTTAACAAGCAATTCATTAAACAAACAAACAAAATCTCTTTTCAGCCTGGCTCTCAGCATCCCATATCTATAAAGAGCTTTCTTCAGAACCTAAGAAACATCGTCCAAGTCTGGCATCCCTGTCTAAGAGCTCTTGCCACAGATCTCTGTTCATCTCTAAATCGAACAAGCTAACTCTGGGATTCCCCCTCTCCGTGTATTCTCCTCTCTCTCTCTCTCTCTCTCTCTCTCTCTCTCTCTCTCTCTCTCTCTCTCTCTCTCTCTCTCTCTCTCTCTCTCCTCCCTCTCTCTCTCTGTCTCCCTCTCTCTCTCCTTTCTCTCTCTCTCTCTCTTTCTCTCTCTCTCTCTCTCTCTCTCTCTCTCCTCCCTCTCTCTCTCTCTCTGTCTCCCTCTCTGTCTCCCCTAACTTACAAAAGGACTCCAAATCCTTCCATCACCTCCCCTCCATGCTTCTCTTATTAAAAACTCATTACCTTCATTTCTTATCTTTCTTCCCCTCAATCCCTCTATGTTTTCCTTTACCCCATTTCCTAGACCGCCTTCAATTCTATCAAGAGACTCCTAAAGATCTTCTCCCTCATCCCTCTCACATAAAAAGGATTTTCTAGTGACTTCTGCTTACACTTTTCATACAAATGCCACTCCCTCCTACCAAGAAGCCACAATGTTGCAGGATGTGGAGTGGTTCCAGATGATGCTATCATCAAGGTGGCCTCCTTAAGCTACACACACTATCAATCAACAGACATAATTAATTAATAGCCCTCACTAGAGTCTTCCAAATTGCCAAAAATACAGAATATATTATTAACAGAGTATACAGACTTCATATATGTTTTCCTTATCTTGCTAACACATTTGACCTAGAACAAACAAGGATTTTAAACACAAAAGACACCTCAATTACTAACTCTTCATATATCTATGGCCTCATCAAGGCCTCACTTTTGTTTTCTCAAATTGGTTGGGTTCATTGCAAGGCACATGAGACAGGCTCCTCCATTGTCAGTAAAGGCAATAATCACACCATCATGGCAGCCTGCGAAGCTGCCTTTTTATCCCTTACAACTCACCATACTTCCCTCCAGGCTACCCTAGTACATAGAAAACAATATACCTAACCCTTTTTCAACACAGGACATTAGCTGTTACTTACATCAAATATTTCACTCTAATACTAAATTACTTCTATCCTTTCCTCTAAACCATCTGACTCTCACTCCATCAGATAAGATGTTTTTAACAGAACCTGACCCAAACTTGCAGTGTATGTCAGTAAACTAACACCACCTCCACTGTATGATGCCCTAGTTTTCCTACTCACCAAGTTATAAAGGTTCAAAGTTATGGAAGTCTAAAACAATGTATGGTAAATGCAAGTTGTAAAGATCTGAGAATTTAAAACCTAAGCTGTGAGAGTCTGTAAGATGGTCTAAGAAAGTGTTTTAAGGTCTGAAGATGTGGAATCTTAAGTAAATTTAGAGAGTTTGGTTAAGTTTTATATGGGTCTGAGAAAGTGATTTAAGGTAAATAAAAAGTTATTTCAGATTTCTTTCCCACTATTTATGCTATTGTTTGAGTCCCCAAACTTTTACTATAACACAAACATATAAATCTACTGCTCCTTCAGGGCTGGCGAGATGGCTCAGCAGGTAAGAACACTGACTGCTCTTCCGAAGGTCCTGAGTTCAGATCCCAGCAATTGTGTGGTGGCTCACAACCACCCATAATGGGATCTGACACCCTCATCTGGTGCGTCTGAAGACAACTACAGTGAATTATGCTGGAGTGAGCAGGGCCGGTGAGCGGGGCAGAGTGAGCAGGGCTAGAGTGAGCAGGGCCAGTGCAAGAGGGGTGGCAGAGGTCCTGAGTTCAATTCCCAGCAGCTACGCTCATGGCCATCTGTACAACCATAAATAAAATAAATCTATAAAAAAAATCTACTGCTCCTTCTACAATATGGATTTCCGTAAAGATTACAAACAATGGTAAAATTTTATAATTTTCTCTTTTTATAAACTTAAGAATTCTCAAAAACAACAACAACAAAAAAAGAACTCTCATAAGTTGACTTAAATCTATCTCATAGAAGTCAAATGAACTCCAAATTGACTTCTTATCTATCAACAACCTAAAATTTACCCACCAGTCTATTTCTGAAAGTGGAATCTCTCCCCCTTATTGGATCTCCCCTCCCTAACTACAAGGACCACGGGCCTGGAAATTTCATATTCACAACCAAGATTTTAAAAAGTCCCTTGCTTGCTGACCCTAGAGTCATTGCAGATGTGGCTGCTGTGCCACATATGCATCAGTAGATGGCAGAGAGGAGAGAGGCTGTGTCCACACCCAGTGTTCTGACCTATGAATATCTGAGTGATCAGTGTAGCATTCCCTGGAGAAAGCAAGCCTAATACCACTTCCAGTCCAGCACCAAGGATCCAGACAGGGAGCTAGCCTGAAATGAACACCAAACTGGTACCATGCAGGCCTGGGAGGGGGGCAAATTATACTTTAGATGACCCATGCCTGGCACCATAATGCATGAGCAGGGCACAATGCTCCTGAGACTACTGCTGGATTACCGCAGACACTCAGAGACCACGGGCACCCCTAAGAAAAAAAAAAAGCAAGTAAGTACTGGAGAAGTGGAAGAGAAAGGGAAATAGAAGGATGTAGGCACAGTGAAGAGAGGCAGTTCTGAAGAGTCAAGGTAATGAGAAACAGCCTGTTGTGAGTATCTGGTGATGCTACCTGAGACCAGGGTGAGGCCCTGGCCTGTGCTGCCACTAGAGGCTACATCTGGGTCCATGGCCCTGCAGTAGATAGTTTCTGTTACCACCAAATGCCAGGTAGATGTCTCTGGTCTGAGATGCCACCCAGGGATATATTGTTGTCTGAAGAATGTGCGGAACTGGCCCCATCCCTCACCTGGACATGATGGGACAACTGGCCCTAGAGGCATGAGAACAGGAGAGATGACTTTTTCCTTCGACCGCCAAGCTGCACTACTAAGGAAAGCTGGGCCCCACACATTGCAGAAGTTGTGAGTGAGCTGGTCCTGAGGATGCAAGCATGGAAGGAAGTGTTGGCTCTACCACCTATTTCCCTGTGGTGACATTAATGAATGAGAGATACTGTCCTTCTCTCACACCCTTCACCACTTGTGGAAGGTATGAAAACTGGCCCTGGTGTCATGAGAGCAGGAGAGTTAGCCCTGCCCCATACACACTTGCTGCAGCACTCTATAGAGCAGACACTGCACCTCACAAACACAGAAGATCTGGGTCTGGATATAGGGGCTCAAGTCCCCGGGGCTTGAGTGCGGAAAAGCTGGCCCTACCTCTTGGTTGCTGGGCAGTGGTGCTGGTGAGGGAGAGACATCCTTTTCCCCTCCTTCAACCATCACCATCTATGGCAGACTGAAGAGCTGGCCATATCCCTCACTGGCAGCAACATGCAGGAAAGCAGTCCCTGCGCCTCACATGGGCAGCAGAGTAAAGCTGGCCCTGATTGCAAGTGAACTGGCCCAAAGAGCAAGCATTAGAGCCAGCAGGCTTACCATCTCCGAAACCTCTCAGGCCCAGATTCAGGGCTTTCAATTGACCTGTCCCAACATCAGTGAACTGCTGGAGTACATGAAGAGGCTGGTCCTACAAATTCAAAACTATAGAATCTCCATGACACAGGGCAACAACTGAATATCTGAGAGGAATCCCAATGAAGTTCCACTATTATTAGAGTAGCAGAAGTCAGAGGCTTCATATCAGTCCAATGAATCATTGCAATGAACGTTTGCAAGCAAAGAAATGTGGACAAAAGTGTATACTGTGGGACACACTGTGGCACACTACAGCTTCCACAATTAGATAATTTTTTTCTCTGTTGAGGGGCAAGGGTTGCAAAGATGGAGGGTGGGAATGAGGGGTGGGGGAGGTGCATTGCCTGAGGCCGGGCTGGGTCCTAAATGAAGCAGCCAAATGGGAAGGGTGTCATCGGGGGCAAGAGTTGGTTGTGAGAAAAATTAAGATTGCTTTCTATAATAACATATACCTATCTTGACTTTAAGTTACTCTGTGGCCAGAAGCTGCAGGCTTCTGGATCTACTGAAACTTGTTGCTAACAGTGGGTGATTAGGTAAAGGATTTTTTGCTATTGCTCCCTTCTATGGCCAGGCAGCCAGAAGCCCTTCACTGGCATGGCTGGTTAACTCTTTGTGAGCCAGAGAAAAAAGAAAGGAAAAGAATTAAGATGTTTTATAAAGGCAATTATGTACAGACACATATGCATTCATATATATATACATATATATATATATTTACATTTTCATTTACATTCTCATTTACACATTACCACATTCACATTTTTGTTGGGCCCAATTGCCTGTCTTATTTACTCCACAGGTATTCATGCATGCTTACCTACACATGTACATATAACAAACATCCATTTAGATGGATGGATGGATGGATGGATGGATGGATGAGGTAGAACTACCCAAGCCAAACTACTCAACCAACAACTTTATTTCTTTTCCCTGGCTTTTTTATATCTTCATAGACAAAAAGTTCTTTAGAAAATTACCTCAGAGATAAAATGTTACATAAAATGGGAGTTACAGAAGGATGTTGATATTAAGTTCAAAGCAGTGTTTCGTTCTCATATACTCATTAAATGTTCAAAGCAACAGTTTTTACATGGTCTTGCTATATAGTACACAACTCTGACTATACCCTTGGACCTAAATATTTTCCTTGAACACAAATTTGTCCCAAGCCTATTTCTCTTCTTAGTGTGATTATGAAAACTCATTGTACTTCTTATTATGCAGCCTTTGCTAACCATTATGAGGAGTGGGCACATTTTATTCTTGATTCTACTTCATTACATCTTTCTAGCAAAACAACTAAGGCCACCTCTTAAAGCTTCCTTCTTTAGCCCCTATCCTAGCAGTGCCAGGCACTTCTCTGGGCCCCCATCTGCTCAGAGGAGAAGGAGAGGAAGGATGGGGGAAGCATTCTAGGAGGGGGTGACCAGGAAGGGGCAGTGAGCGAGATGTAAAGAAAATAAGTAAAAAATTAAATTAAATTTTAAAAATTTCTTCCTAAAATTGTTTGAATCAAATCAGGAATTCTATAGATTCATGAATTCATCTAAACAGCATAGTTTATCTTTATGATATGCAGGAAATCTGATCAATAGGGTGGCCTAATGCCCAGGGATTATTATATTAATTTAATAATGACAGGAAAAGCATATCAGCTGCAAGAAGCAATCCTAAGATGAAGTCTCTTTGGAACCTTACCATCAAGCTCACTCATCGCAGACCATGCAGAAAACAGTGGGCCACCTCCAGGAAGGCCGCCTGCTAGCCTTAGCCTACCCTCAATATTCCTGACAGTGCATGATGTGAAATTCACAAAAAAATAAATAAAAAAAAAAATAAAAAGTTTTTTAAAAATTTCCCCTAAATTCCTTAACTTTGATTTCTGTCCCTAATCTATCGGTCCCAACAGATTTCAAATCAATTACAAGATACTCTAGCAAATCCCAAATGCTCCCTCAGAATCTGCATTCCAGAACACTCCAAAGCAGCTAACCCCATGTGGTCCCACAAAGCCTGGACATTAAATGTCACAGCCTATATATACTCCCTGGCCTTGACCAACATTTCAGCTTCCTTGGGACCCTAACAATGACACCCCCAATATTAACACAGAGCACCAGAAAGCATCAGCCTCTTACCTGATGCCCAATAACCCAATAATAAAGCAAAAGGGTGGGAACTAGTGGCTCTCTAACAGGCTCCAGCATTGAAAACATGGTACTGGAAAGGCTTGCCCACCCCCATCACTTCTCCCTTGCTAAACTGTTAGATTACATTCCTAAAGATAGCCCTCAAGTCTACAGCTATACCACCCTGAATGCGCTCGATCTCTTCTGATCTTGAAAACTAAACAGAGTCGGTCCTGGTTAGTACTTGGATGAGAGACCACCTGGGAATTCCGGGTGCTGTAGGCTTTTTAAAAAATAAAAAATAAAAATAAGGCAGCCCTCAAAGTTTATACCTTTACTCCTAAGACTGAACTCCAAGATCTAGCAACCACAATTTATTGTTTGACTACAATGGCTAAGCAATCCTGACAGGAACTACCAACTCACCCTAGCACAGACTTCCCTTAAAAACCACTTTTGCAGAAATACCTGCTGCTGCTTTGGTCCAATACAAAGGCAGCTGCCTCCTCGACTCCTAATCTGCTTGTCCCTCCTGGGTAATTAGTCTCTTTGTATTGAGAATTTAATGTCTGGGTATGTTTTTCCAAGTCCCCTACACGTGTAGTCTCATGCTTATTGTAACATTATTCCCAACAGCTAAAGGTTGGAGCATAGAGACAATGTGATACATACATAAGATATGCACTATCCAGACAATAAATTTTAAAATTGTATTCATGTATGTGTGGACATATTTGTACATGCAGTGTGTGTGTGTGTGTGTGTGTGTGTGTGTGTGTGTGTGTGTGTGTTGCCCCAGAGAGTGGAGTTAAGATGGTTGTGAGACATCATGTGGATTCTGAGAATTGGAACCTGAGTCCTCTGTTAGAGCAACGAGTGTTTAAACTGTTGAGCTATCTCTTTAGCTCATTATTCAGACATTTAGATAATAAAATTCTATCCTTTACAATAATTCAGATGACACTGAGACATGATCCCAAGCCAAATAAGCTAGACATAATAGAAAAAATAATGTATGATCTCACTTGTGGTTAAAATGTAAAACAATGCAAACTTGTAGAAGAGAGAATCATGGTTACTGGAGGCTGGGCAGATTAGAATTGGAAAATGTCCATCAAAGACTACAGAATTTCAATTAGAGGGCATGAATAACTGTTTGAGATCTACTGCACAACAGGTAGTTAATAATACCTTGTATGCTTCAAAACTTCTATCAAGCAGATTTATGTTCTCCCTTCCAAAATAAAAGTATTTAAATTAATGGATATGTTAATTAGTCTTATTTAATCATTTTATATCATGTACATAAAAGATCAGGTTGCACCTTGAAAATAAGCAATTAATGTAAAATTTAAAGATTTCATTTGATAAGGAAATTAGCTTTATAAAACATACAAATCTTGGTGTTGGGGGAAAATAGTACAGAGAGGCAAAGGCAATTCTGTTTATTCATTTCTTGCTCTACTATAAGGAACACATGAGTGACTGGGTGAAACTGTATGAGAGTTCTGTAGGTAGCTATTAATGATGACTTGCATTAAATAACATTCTCAGGACACTGAGGGGAAGCAGTACATGCCTGGTCAAATGCATACATTCTCCTTCTTTTGTAGAGAGGACAAACTACCAAAGAAAGATGCCAGCTGTGTTGTCACAGCATGGTGGCAGAAGAAGTGTTCCATTGGCCTGCCAAGGACAGAGTTGGTCCTTGTGAATGGACATGAAACCAGTCTTTCCAGTCAGGAAAAAGTCCTTTATTCAGTTGCTGCCACCTGTCCTAGAGCAATCCTGGGCTCAGCTATAGGGAAGATAGTTAATCAGAAATTAACATTGTTGCTTCTTGTAGTTAGCTTCTTTTCATAGTTTTCTTTATCCAAGATAGGAAAGTCGAGACTTTGGTGAAGGCACGTGGAGTTGAACCATCCCTCTGTCCATAGGAAACTATGCCTGCAGCCGCTTTTTTACACACAAGAGGCCCTCCAGAATCCCCCTGTGAATTGAGTGGGCATAGGACACTTAGCTGTTGTTCACCCTGGCCCCAACCTCCTTCTCATGTCAAGGCTCCTCCTAGAGAAGCAACACTTGTACTCTCAGCTTATGGGAGGTGAGAGGAGAGCCCTGGGGCCCCTGGCCTTCCCAGTTCTAATTGTGGACCTGGTTAGGGCTGCACCTCCCTCCTGAGGTCAGCCTCTGCCCTGTCCCCAGGTCTGTGATCCACTCTCTAGGAAGGTGTGTGGGACCCTCGTCTCCAGGCTGTTGTTTAAAGGCATGGGGACAGTGAGTAGGCCTGATGTGAGCATGGAGGGGAAGCCCACTGACAAAGTGTGTGTCTGCACAGAGGAGACAGCTGGCTGTGGTTATGACACACTCAGAGAGCCCAGCTTTCTAAAACCTGAGCCTGGAATCCTTTTATACAAGCTACCTTCAACAGAGGCTCCTAATCAGCTCTGGGGGCCCTAGTTCATTACTGGTTCCTGCTGTTCCCAGGGAGAAAGATGGATAAAGGAGTCCCTTGAGGTTTGGGTCTCTAGGTCCAAGATTCCTTCTCCCCTCCCACTGAGCCCAGAGGGGACTGTAACTTACCTTAAAGGAAGCACGTTTGGTCTTTGGGTCCCCCGCACATATCTGATTGGCATTGTTGTAATATCCTTTTAAGTAGGACTCACACTCCTGATCCTTCTGTACAGTCAGCTCAACCTCCTGTAGTGTGTTTGAGTATTTGCCCACTGGGGCCATCTTTCCCCAGCCAGCCACATAGCACACATCTCCTGGCTTCACATTGACATTGCGCCTGGGCAGGTTGAGAGGCCTCACCGCACTAGTCCTCTTGGCCTTACTCTTCAGCTGTTGGGAAAGAAGCAAGAGTCCAGCTCATGGCCTGCTGTGCTGAGACACTCTGAAGGCCAGGATGGAAGGGAGGGAATTGAGGGGGGTGAGAGCAGGAGAGACAGTCCGTGGACCAAGATGGGGGCAGGTCTTACCTTTAATAGCATGATGTCGTTGGAGATTTTCTTAGGATTATAGTCTGGATGGGGAATGATTTTTACCACAGGGATGACTTGCTGGGTCTTCTCCTGTTCTTTGATGTTGTGGGCCCCCAAAGTGACATTTATTGTACTGTGAAGAGGACAGACATAAGAGATGTGGAGGCAGAGAGGATGCTGCCCAGGAGGTGTGAGGGACATGCAGGCCTGGCAGGGTGGGGCTCCAGCTGAAGGAAGTTAAGGGGTAATCTGAAGCACCAGTTGCTGCATTAGAGGTGCTCAGCAGCCAGTCAGCCCTAAGAAGGCAAACTGAGTTGTTCAGCTCCTGTTGCAATGCTAACCCTGGTTGAAATGTGCATGATTCCTTATCAGTGACTCTAGTGACAGACTGTTTCTCCCTCATGAGACTTGCTAGACCCTCTCTCTTCCCAAGCTCCTTAGGATGAAGACAGAGTCTCCACGGAATCTTTCTAGGAGGGTATGGACTGATTTTTGCTCCTCACCTTCCTGAACAGTGAGCAGCAGTCAGCACAAAGTCCTCTCGTATAAGGAAGCCCCCACACCTCGACAAAGATTGACGATTCATGATCTGAAGATAGGCCATGTAGGGTCGAGAGTGTGGCTTGGCTTCATGTCCCCCGATGATCTCCCCTGAAGGGAAAGCCAACCTTTTTGTGGGCACCTGCTAGTCCACAGATGGATTTTGTCTGGTGGCTCCAGGCTCGCTAGGCATTTGGGAGCCAGAGAGTCCTGGAGTTGAAAGGGGCTTGAGAGGAGTGTCCTCATAGTCCCCTTCTTTAAAAGGAGAGAAATATAGGTCCTGGTGGTCTATCAGTCTTCCTTCCACACAGTTGGAGGCAAGGATAATTCTCTGGACAAGAATTCAGCTTGTCTGTCTTCTGACTTCTGGTCCCAGAGTCTAAGACCTCCTCTCCCTTGAACCAGCTCTGGGATGTCTAGAATACTGCTGCTTTCTATGGACCAAGGTTTCAGTTCACACTTAGCAGCAAGTTATTTCTTCAGGCCCTCTCACTGGCTTTCTTTCCTAGATGCAGGTGCTGGCATTCCAGAAAGCAGAATGCCCAGTGGCTCATACTTGAACCCTGGGAAAGCACTCAAAGCCTGTGAAGCACTGAGTTAGAGGAAGGGACAAAGTAGCTTGGGTCGAGCAAAATCACTTGTTCTGAGGACAGTAATTCCATCTACTCTGGGGTCATCAACACCTAGGCTACTTTGATGAGTTTGTGGTGAGGGGAAGGATTGGATCATCATAGATGCAGAAGCCAAGCCCATTCTATCTGCTCCAAAAGAACATAATGTTTTCTGATTTGCAGGCTCCTACCCTTTATCATGTACTTCTAGGAAAATCCATAAGGGTATGGTGTCTCAGGGAGGGGATAGCACTCAGTGGCTCTTCCTGAGAAAGTCCTCTTCCCGCCTACTACCGGTGACAGCGGGGTTAGACCACTAAAGGAAGGTGTTGCTTACCTGCCTTTGTTCTGGGGGCCAGAGAGAAGGTCAGCAGGAGCAAGAGGAGCTTCATCTTCCCCGGAAGGCCGCCTAGGTCCCAGCTTCAAGAGTGTTGCACTTGAAAAAAAGTGCAACTACTCAAAGCAGTAACAGATAGGCCTACCAAGCACTACTCTCTTTTAACCTCTAGAAGAAGAAGGCAGAGTGGGCTCTGTGACCTTGTACCCCCTCTCAGCTTTTATGATGCTTCATCACATGCTTTCTATGAAAACTCCTGCCCTCCTGCCCCTGCCGGATGACGTCTTCTGAGTGCTTGTGTGAGAATCATGAAGTACCCACAGCAGAACCCACAACTAATGACTCAGAGAACCACCACTTACAGCCCATGGCAGGAACGCAAGGGCATAGGGTGGGGTTCATAGCATATGTTATCAGAGTCCCAGAAACCCAAGTTCCCAGTGGTGGAACATCAGTGTTTTTGATGCCACCCTACTGAGTCCATCAGAACAGATGTGCATTTGGACTCATCTCTTCTACCAGGACCAAGCATGACCATCTAGTGAGGGTAATCACGAGTATCCATTACCAATGTACAGTTCTGGGAGAGCAATGGTGGAGTGATGGACAAAGCAGTAACAGATAGGCCTACCAAGCACCTGTCAACCCATTTAGCACCATAGCTCCAAATGTTCAATGTGGCAAAGCCCTTTCTTATGAAAAGCCCACATCTGACCTTTACTGACAAAAAATAAGAGATGGCTTCAGGTTCTGAGAATGGAATCACTGACTATTGAATCACCTAGACATTTCATTCCTACTTCTTCGGGAAGGATGACATTTGTCCAGTGCAAACCTGTGAACTAAGGATGGGAAGAATCTAGTTTTCCAAAGGACAATCAGATCACTGATATAGTGCAGCATAAGAAAAGCCAGGGCTGGCGAGATGGCTCAGCAGATGAGAGCACTGACTGCTCTTCCAAAGGTCCTGAGTTCAGATCCCAGCAATCACATGGTGGCTCTCAACCACCCATAATGAGATGGGATGCCCTTTACTGGTACATCTGAAGACAGCTACAGTGAATTAAACAGGAGCGAGCTGGGCCAGAGCAAGTGGGGCCAGCAGAGGTCCTGAGTCAAATTCCCAGAAGCCACACACATGATGGCTCACTTCCATCTGTACAGCTACAGTGTACTCAGACACATAAAAACAAAAAGAGCCAGGCTGCTAAAACTCTACAGTAGTTTTTTAAGTGATGGGTGGTGTGGGTGTGGGTATGGGTGTGGGTATGTGGGTGTGGGGGGGGTGTGG
>NW_022196915.1:42800992-42811269 GCF_008632895.1 Mastomys coucha
GGGGGTGGGGGTGTAGCCAGAGGTGAACCTTGGGGGGTCATTCTCACATTCTGTCTGCCTTGTTTTTTGAGGCATGGTCTCTCCCTTAGCTTAGTGATTATGTTAAACTGGCTGGCCAGAGAACCTCAGGTATCTGTCTCTGTCTCCCAGAGCTTGGATGATATGTGTTATCAGCATACCTAGCTTTATCACATAGGTTCTGGGAATGGGATTCAGGTCCTCTTGCTTGCTTAAATATACTTTACAGACCCAGCTGCTTCCTCAGCTTCCTCTGGGTGTCTAGAGAATTTTATATAGCTATTCTTAGTGTCCAGAGAATGAAAAATATTTATTTAGTATAAATGAATCCCTTTATGTTCAATATCAATAGATGTTCATTATTTACTATAAGTCGGCCTGTAATAACAAAGGAACCTTGAAATTAAAATATCACTTCATGATACAAAAGTGAATCAAGTTATTCCAATGTTAGAGAGAGTAATGACTTGCTCACATGACACAACAAAACATATGCAAAAGGTCCATCATTTCAACTCACCTATTTCACAATAGACAAAGGTTTAGAGTCATACTATGAACATTCTCAATAATCTCATCTTTACCAATGTATCAAGTCACAGGGACTGCAGGATCACACCATATAGAATTTAAAACTTCTCATCCCCTTGGCTTTATTGACAATTATTTTTAATGAATGAAACAAGTCTTACAAAGTGAAAGGTGCTTTAAGTTGATCTTTCCTAAGAGAAAAATAATATAATCAGATTTTTGTGAAGAAAATCTTCCCTCATGTAATGAGTTTCCTAGCAGAAAAAAATTTAAAAAATTTTAATACATCGCACACTTTTGACTCAGGACCTGGAGGACTCAAGCTGGAACTGACCTTGAGCATTTCCTTGAGGACTAGTTCTCATAATATCTATGGATGCTATGCCAAAGCTAAAGGCAATTAATAGTCCTACCTAGCTGCAAAACCACACCAATGACCAGCACAACAACATATACCCAAGAGTGTAATAACGGCGCCTACATCCTGGAGCTAACTAACAGCTTCCTAATTAGACTTATGGCCCACTGAGTAGGAGAGAATTCATGCATGATACTAGAAACCTAGTCAACAACATGTGACCATGAGGTCATAGACCACAGTAGAGGAGAACCTACAAATGACCCTGTCCTAAAACAGTGGCATCACTATGTTCCACATAGCTAACTCTAGGTCACAGATATATGGCACTCACTTCTGATAAAAGAAGTCTTGTTTGCAGCAGATGGGGACCATTACAGACATCCATACACCTGTCAAAATGCAGATACAACAGATTGTGGAGAGCCCACACCCAGAGGATACATCCACAACACAATTTGTATACATAAGGTTCCAGAAACATCACAGAAAAGGGAGCAGAAACATCATAGGGACCAGAGGACTAGGATGTCTGCTAAAAAAATGGTGTCTTCTAGACATAGAAGAGATACTGCATCCATGAAATCTAAACAACAAGGCTGCCTAAACAATACCTGCACAATGACAACAATTGACATTCGAGGGTGGATAGGGCACAAGACCCCAATCCTACATAAAGAATTACAGTGAATTAATGGCTAATAAGTGAGAGAAAGTCAATCCAACTCAGCCCTAAACACAACACACAAGCAACACTAAGTGGACTCTCAGGCTGTATTTACATAGGTGTGTGTGTGTGTGTGTGTGTGTGTGTGTGTGTGTGTGTGTGTGTGTGTATGTGTGTGTGCGCGCGTGCGCGCGCGCGTGCGCATATGTTATAACAAAAGAAGAAGTTATATATTTGAGAGGGAGTGAGGTAGACAAGAGAGGAGTTATAGAAGGGAGAGTGTGGGGCAGAAACTATGTAAACACAATACTTGAATATTTCACATACTCTGCAATGTTGACTTAGTTGCTTTAGTTTGTGTTTATCTCATATTTATTACTCCATTAATTTTAAGAAGTAACTTTGCTGAACATACTAATCTTCATTGTCAGTTATTTACTCGTATGGCTTGAAATATACACATTCTGTTTTGTCTTAGCTTTTATGATTTCTGCTGAGGGGTCTGAGGTAATCATATGAGTTTCTTTGTAAATGAGTTCCTGTTCTTCTCCTTCAGCTTTTTGTGTCTTTGTTTTATAGTGTTCACATTTATCTAAAATGTGTTGTGGAGAGAGTGTTCTGTTCAAGTCTCTCTGGGTTTCTAAATGCATCTTGTGTTCAGATGTCTACTACTTTACATAGATTTGGGAAATTTTCTTTTATAATTTTATGGAATAGGTCCTCTATGCCTTTAAGGTTTTGTTCTAACCTCAGCTTGTTTTTCTATCCCATGGATCCTTAGGTTTTGTTTCATGATCACATCACAGAATTTTTAACAAATTATGATCATGTCTCATTCTTTATTATGTCTGAATAATACACATACTGAATAATAACTCATCAGGTTTGTGTCCCAACTTAGATATTTTTTTTCTGCTTGAGCTAGTCTATTGGTGATGCATCAACATTGTGATCCTCAAAAAGAAAGATTTACTTTATTTTTAATTACTTTCAAATGCAAGCATTGTGTATATGTATGCCTCTACATGATGCAATGCCCATGGAAGACAGAAAAGGGTATTGGATCCCTGGATCTGTAGTCACAGGCAGTTGTAAGTCACATGATGTGAGTCCTGAGAAATGAATTTGAGTACTCTACAAGAGAGGTCAGCATTCTTAACTACAAAGCCACATCTCCAGCATGAGCTTTCCTGATTTTTCCCTCTGCTCAATTTGCTGTTAAATCTCATTAAGTGAAGCTATCGCCTGGTTATTGTCCTTTCCAGTGTTGAAACTTTAACATGTTTATGAATAGTTTCTACTTTTTCATATGCTCTTATTGATTCGCTTTAGTTCCTTCTCGAAGTTTCCCTCAGCTCTGAATACTTTTAAGAAACTAAAAACCTTTGTGAACTTTATAACATCTAAGATCCCTTAAAAATATCTCATGTAAAGTATCTCCTGCATGAGTAGGTCATTCTTTACTCTTTCTTTGTTCCCTTTGTAGTTTTATATTAAAAACTGGAGCTTTTGGATTTTGCCCATCAGGTCTTTTTTTAAAGGTCATTTATTTCTACAAATGGGAAGATGGAACTCACTTCTTAACCTTCTAGAACAATGGGTTCTTCTCATCATCTCTCTCGGGGTCTCATGCTGTGAACCCTCTGACCACATCTTCTTAGGATGTGGCAAATAGTTTGGTTTGAGGCAGGTAAGATGAATACTGCTGAATCACTTACCAGAAGCATGGGTTTGTAACTGCAAAACTTGTGGTTTTCACTTATCATTCCAACGTATGCCTGATAATTCTTGTGTCTTATCATTTATCTTGCAGTCTTCATGAGATGGCTCAGTTATAAATAACTCTGGTATTTAGTTTCTCTGATTCTGACCAAATAACTCACAAGAGAACTATGAAATACACATGAACATAGTAGAGAAACTGAACCAAGTCTTCTCTATGAGAAACTACGTATTGTAGAAACCTGTGTCTGGGAATTGTGTATGCATAGCACAGTAGCATTGCTTCACCTTGCCACTGGTGATACTTGAAAGAACTAGTGACAACATTGTTCTGACCACATTTTTATTAAGAATCACTTATTAGAACCTCTGATACATCTAGAAACTATACACATTTTAAATGTTTTCCCATTTCAAGTTTATAAGTGTGGAAGGTAGAGGATTGGTTGCTAGGCCATGGTCAATCTACTAAAACATTGAATATTTCCTAAGGGCTTTAAGAAATCCTGCATTTAACTCACTTTGGTGTCATATACTAAAGATCTGATTCTATAGCTAGGAGTATAATAACATCTACACAAGTTACTCAATAACTCTTAGGACACAGTAGGGACAGGTCATGATGGGGTCAAATGTTAGCACATGCCTTTAGCTTAGTTCCTTTCTATACAGAAATGTCACTTTTGACTCAACCTAATCTTCACAGAGGGAAGGAGGATGGGTGTTTTTATCTTCTCTTTGAGGTTATAAGAGTTAAGAAGGGAACAGAATGCCCTCTTCCTTGAAGATGCTCAGCCTGGTGTCTGTCAGGTGTCTCTGAAAAGTGTTTTGAATGTCTGTCAATCCCAGGTCATTTATGTGTAGAGAAAAGATGAAATGAGGCAGTACACATCATAGATATCTGAAACAATTTGTGTGTGGGTGCACACAGGCACATCTATCACATTCTAATACTTAACAATGTTAAGTGATGTACCCAAAGGTCACATGGCTTCAGAAACATGTGGACATACATGTAAAATATGTGCCTACCACAGTGAAATTTTCTTCTTTATCACTTTTTAAAGTAGTAGAAGCCACAGTAGGCAGATTTCAGTAGAGAAAGGTGTTCTTAATTATCAGAGCTCGTTTGAGAATGTTTGCTCAAGGGAGGCCAAGTGCTTTCTCTCCAAGGAACTATAGAAATTGAAGAATATCTCAGCCTTCATTCTGGGAAGTGGCCATGAGTATGAGCCCAAATCATTGGGGCCTCTTGCAGTTCTGAGTATCTCTCAGCTGGAAAAGACTTGGGGTCTTGAATTCCTCTTGAGTTGTGAAACTTGATTGCCAAGTTCTAAGCTATATGATCTTTATCTATCAAAAGGCAATGTTGACTACAATAAGGATTAAACATTTAAACTGCATGAGTACTTCAACAAATTATGTATATAAATGTATAAAAATTATATATAAAATATATAAATATATATGATTCAAGGTATCATTTGATATCATACTTATATTCCACTTTCTCCATGAATAAACTAAAATATATACCTTTTACATATGTATTCATATAATGTATGTATTAAACTATATATAATTTTATAATATAGCTATATATGTATATTGGTGTATGCATGTATATTACTGCTAAAGTGTTCTGTTTATATCCATTCATTTCCTCTTTCCAAGCATAATCTTGGTACATGTTTTCTCAGGGGTATTTTCAAGCACTCAAACAGATGATACAGGCCAACTACCCTCCCTCATTATGAAGATGGCCTAGTTCATTAAGATAGTCTGCTGGAAAGGTCTTTATAGGCAGCAAGATATGAGAGTCACAGGAACCTAGAGGAAAGAATTTCTACCATGTGAAAATAAGTTTTGTATAGATTCTGTGTGTGTGTGTGTGTGTGTGTGTGTGTGTGTGTGTGTGTAAAAGAGAATGTGGGGGGAGAGTGTATGGGTGGGGAGTGTATGGTGGCGGGGAATGTATTATAGGAAGAAACAAAAGTGTGTGTGTGTGTGTGTGTGTGTGTGTGTGTGTGTGTGTGTGTGTGTGTTGGTAAGGAGGCATTCAGGCACAACTAGGACTAGACTCAGTTCCAAAGCAGTGACCCAGATTGGCATCAAGGCTTGTAGAGAATGACTGCTGGTCATGTCTTACTAGAATTTCCAAAGTACAGTGTGGGGGCTGGCAGCAATGGTAGCATAGGCACAGAATCCAAAGGTTACTTGTGGGCTTGTAAACTAACCATGATGGCTTGTGTGTTAGGGCCTGTTTTCCTTTTTTATCTGGTACTACATAATGTGCTCAAATCCGGTGTTATTTAAGGAAGATGAAGATTGATATTTATTCCATGTCACAGTTTATAGTGATCTATATACCCTATAGAATGTCCTAGAACCAGGATTCTCCTGGTTGAATGTATTCCTCTAAGGATAACTTCCCTGGTTGTGGTTTTCTCCTTGCCTTGCTCTCTCACCCACTGGCAAGGTTCTGTTGAGAGTAGATTTAGAGACCTCCAGACCAGAAGGTTTCCATGCTATTTACAACCCTATATACTGTTGTTCTGGGCTCAAATATGGCAATATACATATAAACTGTAGGTTATAGACAAGTGCTATTATTATCAAACAAGCTGTGTTTCATCTGTGTGGGTTTTCCACTTTGGACCCTTTTGATAACATTTTCAAGACTGTTTCAGGAGGGCATGGACAGTGCCCTCATCCTTGCTTTTCAATATTCAGTATGTGGCACTTCATAAATGTTCAATATCTGTTTGTTTGGTGATTAAATCACCTTTCTAGTTCTGCTGTGCCAAGTTTCTTTCTTACTCAACTGGAATCTAGAGCCTTGGAGGGCAGTGAACCGCATTGCAATTGGTGGTTAAAAGAGGTAAAGAGGCTGTGGTTACTGAGAGCCCTGTCCAGTGAACTTTGATCTCCCAGGGGACATTGGCTGGACCTAAAATCCTCAACTATGCAGAAGTGAGGTTGAGTGGAATGTTGAAGGGCTTGCCTGGCTACTCTCTATGACTGTTCTGGAGCCAGCAGGTGCTAGTCTCTCAGAGCTTGTCAGGCAAGGAGTGAGACAGAAGGGTATCCTGCTTGATTCCAAGTCCCCTGCTAGTCCATTGGAAAAGTCCTCATAGAATAAACACCAACTCAGAAAGAATGGGGGGCACTGGCTCAGAGCAAGGTCAGCTGCATGGCCTGGAAGTAAGGCTGGAGCCATAGAGGTGACCGCCTAAAAAAGAACAGAGCTAAAAAAGAAACCTGAGCTGAATTGGGGTTAGAGAGGTTAGGAGTGAGCAGCCCCTCTACTTCCCAGCACTCCACAACAACCCTGGCTGTGCTCACCAGGCAAATAGTACCCACTTTTCTTGGGCCTCTACATTTCCCTGGTTCAGAGGTGGTAGAAAAATAAAAATAGATTATATTTACACAAAAGATTTTGTAACTTGTTTTGTTAATTATGCATGACTCAAGAAATGTTAATCTATGTCACATTTTGCTTTATTTTTGGTGTTTTGAGGCATGGTCTAATATAACACAGGCTAACTCAGGAACTCAGAATGTAGGCAAGGGTGGCCTTGAACTCCTGATATTCTGAATTCTGAGGGTTACAAGTATACACTAGCACACCATGCTTACTTGTAGTTAGAAATTAACTCAGCACTTCATGCATGTTAGGCAAATAAATGTTCTACAAGCTCAGTTACACCCTCAGCCCGTTTTTTGAAAAAAAGCATCATTGTGCTAATAGGGGTGTGTGTGTGTGTGTGTGTGTGTGTGTGTGTGTGTGTGTGTGTGTGTTGGGCTCTGAGTTTAGGATATATTTTCAATAGAATCATTGTCATATAATATAAACATTAAAACACTGGTAATTATTTAAGTCTCTCTTTTTACTGCTGTGAGACTTACTAAAGAAGAAAGACAATCAGGAGACCTGATTCATCAGATAATCTCTAATGTCAGAGTCACTACTGCCTGTGATGTTCTTTCATTAATACAGGCTGACAAGGCCAAGGCTCCCACCAGATGCTAATATTCATGAGAAGAAAGAAAAGCCTTAATTCCTGCTCCTAAGGAACAAGGGCTATGTTTATGAGACGGAATAAAAGCCTTAACTCCTGTTCATAAAGAGCAAGAGGCAGCAGGGATTGCCCTTCTCTTTAGTTCTAACACTGAACCTTTATCTTTGCTCAGGACACCTTCCCTGGCATGTCCTTAGTCTCTCTCCATTTGCTTCTCTGTTGCTTGTTGCTTGACCATCAAACGGTAACCTGAAATGGGATGTGTAGACTTTGAGATCCTGTTACTCTTGACCTCTCTCTCATGAGACCACCTCCCCTTTATCTTTACACCAGTCTCTTTTTAAGAGTAACAAACTAGATATAACCAACAAGTTCACAAGAAAATAAACCAGCAGGAATGAGAGTTAGTAAAAAGAACTTTAGAGAAGATGGACCAGCAAGTGCTTGAGATTTTGGAGTTGTCTGATCCAAGTCATGACAAAACTGAAGATAATTGGAGGGAATAGGAATTTATGAAATGTCATACCTTTCTTTAAAATATAACTCATAAATATGTTTTTCCTTTTATGATTTTTTATTTTACGTGCATTGGTGTTTTGCTTGCATGTCTGTGTGAGGGTGTTGGATTCCCCCAGAAATGGAGTTGCAGATGGCTGTGAGCCACCATGTGGGTGCTGGGAATTGAACCCAGCTCTTCAAATAACAGATATGAGCATAGGTCGCTGTCTCTGTGGGTAAGAACACTTGTTGTACAAGTGTGCAGACTGAGTGTGAATCCTGGGCACCCATGTAAAGCTGGGTGTTGTTCACCTGTAATCCCAGTGAAATAGGGGGCTGAGACAGGTAAATCCCATAGACTCCCAGGCTAGAATTGCATAGCAGTGAACAGCAAAGAGATCCTGCCTCAAATAAAGATGGCGATGAACACTCAAGATTGTCCTTTGACCTCCACACATGCACCATGTATGTACATGCCCACACAGACAGACACACACACACACACACAGCGAGAGAGAGAGAGAGAGAGAGAGAGAGAGAAAGAGAGCACAAAAAACTTTAAAAATAATAAAAATTATATAATTGAAACAAAATTGAAGACAACAGAAAGGATAATTATCCACTCAAAGAACTATCAGAAGGCATCACCAGAGTACAAAACAGAAAGCTAAAACTAGTCAAGCAATTAAAAAGCACTGAAGGAAGATGAGCATTGTTTGTAAATGTCTAATGTATAAACATTAAGAAAATGATAGACTTAAATGAATAAATGTCCAGAGAAATATGAGTTAGTTTAAAAATCCAGGGTTCCTTGATTAAAATTTAACTTTGATAAGTTAAAGAAAAGTGCTGTACTTTTATGTAACCACTTAAAGCATGTGACTTCCAAATAAGGGGAGGGAAAGAAAAAGGCAAAGTGAAAAACGCAATCCATCTAAATAAAGGCAAGGGAAAAGAGACCAGAAACTAAAGAATAAAAAGAGGAAAGAAAAAACAAAAGGAGCTGCTGTGCCGTGAAAGACATGGGGGATTATAAACATTTAGAGTCAGATGAAAGCAGCGCCTGAAAAGGCTGTGGGCTAAGATTCTCAGTAGAATACTGAAAAGCAAAATTATACAGAGGCAGTAAAGGATCACATGGTTAGCAGGAGTGGGTGCTGGGTGGGGGAAGGAAACAATGAAAAGGTGAGAGGAGATTTTTTTGGGGAGCAGTGAGGCTGTTCTGTGTGATTCTACATGATTGTGGTGCTGTGTCAATATGTGTATCCACTGTAAAAAACCACATGGCAGGGGAAGAATGTTGACCATGGAGGAGGCTATACACATGGCATGTGTAGCCAAGGGCCATGGACGACATCCATGCATCGTCTTCTCAATGTTGCTATGAAGCTGAAAGCGCTGTAAGAAGCAGAGGACTTTAAAACAAATAAAACAACCCTCCCCATAGAAGTCATGAAGAGACAAAACATAAGGTCAGGTGGGTGAAAGAGAAACAAGTCAATTGTTACATTCGATACAAGTGCTCTAAAAGCCCTAGCCTCAAGTCAGAAGATATCATACCAGTTACAAAGGCAGAACAAGTCTGTGCTTTAAGCAGAAGGCCTAAAAACCTAAAACGGAAGACAGGAAACAGAAAAAGGGAAATGCTCACAGGTGTATTAGTAGCAAAGAAAGCTGACTTTAAGAAAACACCCTGTACAGATCATTTCTGTAAGGGGGTCATTTCACAGAGAGACTCCCTTTCATCAGGAAGTCATAGTCATTTAGAATGCCATGCCTTTAAATATGTAGCCAGAAAACGTATAAAACAGAAGTTGAAGGAGCTAACCAAATCTATCATACCTTGGGACTTAACTAACAACATTTGATACACTGGACCCAACAGCTGGAACTTGGCACCCACCATGCAGATAATGTATCATGATACACTTAAAAGCATTCAACAACATAGATTACATACTGAGCCATAGAATGAATCTTGAGGCATTCTGAAGATAAAACTTTTTAAAATATTTCCTATGCTGTGAAATTAATAAAATGATAACTAGAAAAACTCTATATACTTAGAAAAGTAGAAACATAGTTTCAAGTAACAAATACAAATGAAGTTAATATGATATATAATGTTTTTCATGAAATAATAGTGGAACTTAACTTTAAAATTGTATAATTAAAATGAATGTATAAGCTTGGAATACCCAAAATACAATCCACAAACCACAAGAAACTCAAGAAGAAGGAAGACCATAGTTAATCTCTGCAACTCCTTCCATGGGTATTTGGTTCTCCCTTTTAAGAAGGAATGAAATGTCCACCCTTTGGTCTTCCTTCTTCTTGAGTTTCCTGTGGTTTGTGGATTGTTCTTCCTGTATTCCGAACTTCTGGGCTAATAACCATACCATGTGTGTTCTTTTGTGATTGGGTTACTTCACTCAGGATGATATTCTCCAGATCCATCCAT
>NW_022196915.1:42812048-42815455 GCF_008632895.1 Mastomys coucha
GCAACAGGGGTTTGTTCTTGTTGTTTTTGTTTGTTTGTTTTTTGGAGGGGAACTGGGAAAGGAGAAATCATATGATATGTAAATAAAGAAAATATCTAATTAAAAAAAAAGAAGAAGAAGAAGGAAGACCAAAGTGTGGATACTTCCATCCTTCTTAGAAGGGGGAACAAAATACCCATGAAAGGAGTTGCAGAGACAAAATATGGAGCAGAGACTGAAGGAAGGACAATCCAGAGACTGCCCCACCTAGGAATCCTTCCCATATTCAACCATCAAATCCAGACACTATTATGGATGCCAGCAAGTGCTGACTGACAGAAGCCTGATATAGATGTCTCCTGAGAGTCTCTGACAGTGCCTAACTAATACAGAAGTAGAGGCTCACAGCCATCCATTGGACTGAGCACAGGGTCCCCAATGAAGGAGCTAGAGAAAGGACCCAAGGACTGAAGGGATTTATAACCTCTCAGGAGTAACAACAATATGAACTAACTAGTACCCTCAGAGCTCTCAGGGACTAAACCACCAACCAAAGAGTACACATGGTGGGACTCATGGCTCCAGCTGCATATGTATCACAGTATGGCCTAGTCGGTCATCAGTGGGAGGAGAAGTCCATGGTCCTGTGAAGGTTCTATGTCCCAGTGTAGGGGAAAGCCAGGGCCAGGAAGCAGAAAAGGGTGTGTTGGTGAGTAGGAGGAGGGGGGAGGGAACAGGGTTTTGTTTTGTTTTGTTTTGTTTCAGAAGGGAAACCAGGAAAGGGGATATCATTTGAAATGTAAATAAAGAAAATATCTAATAAAAAAAAAAGATGTCTATACTGGCCAAGTATTTGTTGAAAAAGAGAGTTCCATGGCTCAGTGCTCCTGAGACCCCACAGGAAAGCCTGAGCCTCAGAGAAGGGCCTCTCCTTTTGTCCTGACTCAGGCTCTGTTCCCCTGTTTTATGGTTGTGTGATTACAACTGTCATGTTCGCCTGACACCTTGCACACATGGGTCAGACAGGGCTTTCCTGGACCTGATGAAACGGTGGGGAGGGCAGCAAGTGGCACAAAACAAAAAGGAGGGGAAGGTAAGAGAACACCAGATACTTCTAAAGTGACTTAGGGTCACTAAGAAGACAGAGAGACTGAAGACCAGAAGAAAGCCCCTCCCCAAAGCCTCGGAGTCTCTCCATGACACTGGGCTGGGATGGGGGCTGGGAAACCCTGCATCTCTTGAGTTTCTCTGACTTTATCAATAGTTTAGTAACTGGCATATGATTTTATCCCCTTTGTCTATTTTAAATATTTGGTAACTTTCCACATATATGACACCTAGGGCTCTTTCCTACATGCCTTCCACGTGCTCTTTTAAGAGCAGACATTAATCATGTAGCCTTGTGTTATGTTTTTATATGAACTCTTTATCCTTTAGTATCCCACCAACTCCCTCTTTATTTTCTTTTTTTTGAGGAAGGATCTTACTATATAGCTCAGGTTAGCCTGGAACTCGTGTTGTAGTCCAGCCTGGCTTTGAATTCCAGATCCTCCTGCCTCAGCTTTCTGAGTGCTGGGATTTAGGCATGTACACAGTGCTTGGCAATTTCTCTCTTTTTCATGTAATTTCCATCCCAATTTCCCCAGTCTCACATAAAACAACTGTAAATCATATGTCTGGTGCTCCATATCAGTGCCATCATCTGACATCAAATTCCAACATGAACTCTGGCTAGTGGAAAGAGGCGAAGGAACAAATGATAATAAGGGAAATGTAAAGTAGGCTGATGGTGGGAATGTCTGGGCAGAAGGCCTAGGTATTAAAAATCCTCAGTATTATGGGTTCTAGATGAATAATAGGCATTCTGGTAGCCCAATCAATCAATTAATAATACATTTTGACAGTTTTTTCAGTGCTTTAAATACAATAATAATAATACAAAAGTACTTCCCTGAAAATGTGTTAGAGAAAAAAATACAAACTGCTGGGGGTAGGGAGTGAATTGTGGCTGAAAATTCATTCAATTAGTCAAGTGCCATAAACTTGCAATGAAATTTTCTAACCATAAACCACCATTCTGGGGTTCACTCTGACAAAAGAGCCATTGACTTTTTAAGGTCATCATAGCCACAGTTGGAACCTCAGAGAGGATTCACTGTGGGCCTGGGACCACAGACAAAGGTATACGTCTTGCTCATTTTGAAATTTTCCATTCTGCAAGTTGATACTGGGGAAGCCAAATTATAACAACCCTGGAGAATTAGCCTTGAGGGACAGGCTTTCATGGCACAGGTGGAGATGGAACGTCTGACTTAGGGCAACTTTTTTTTCTCACTCAAGCAATACACTGAGTTCTCTGTACCTGATGTTCCATAAAGCACTGGGACCCAGTGGCAAGCTCTAATGTGTTTCTCCTCTTGAGAGCAGAACACACACACGCATGTTTATTAATGCCAGCAAGCATTCTGAAGAAAACAAAGCACAGACAGAGTGCTAGGCTAGCCTGATCTTTTCATAGAGTCATCAGTTTTTTTCCTGGAAAATAAGTGTTGGATACTTTTGCAAAATATACACTTGAACATGAGAAGTATTCTCTGACCTGGTCACCCAGGTAGAGGCTCACAGGTTCTGATGCTCTGCAGTGTTTGAGTCTTATAAAAATTCACGGGAAATCAGGCCAAGACATGACTTCTTCTGTTTTCCAGTAAACATATGAATTCAAAAACAATAGGCATACATTAATGAATTTAGGTCTTTCAACATTTGAATCTTCTGTTCAACAAAGGCCCCATAAAATGTCAAAGCAAGTTTAGATCAGGAGGCAATATTAGAAGATCTGCCTGGTGAAAGGAAATACCTCTAAAAGATATTAATAATGGAAGACAGTCAACTCAACTTTAAATTAAAAGGCTTGACAGATGTCTCCTTGAAGGCCAATCTCAAAGTGTTAACAGATTTTGGAAGTAATCATGAACCTCACCAATATTGAAGAGCCAGTTGCAATGATTTTCTTAGAGAGGTTCATGTGCATGCAATATACACAGACCCATTAAAAAACCTGCCTGCAACTGTTCCAGAAGCAAAAAACTGGAAACAAGAAAGCTATGGTAAGAATGCTTATTTTCGGGGGCTGGCGAGATAGCTCAGTGGGTAAAAGCATTGACTGCTCTGCCATAGGTCCTGAGTTCGGAGATCTGACACCTTCTGGTGCATCTGAAGACAGCTACAGTATATTACACCGGAGTGAGCGGGGCTGGAGTGGGCCGGCAGAGGTCCTGAGTTCAATTCCCAGCAGCCACACACATGATGGCTCACGGCCATCTGTACAGTTACAATGTACTCATACACATAAAAGAAGAGAAAAGAAATCTTTAAAAAGAAGAAAAAGAAGAATGCTTATTTTCTTTTTTTTTTTTTTTTTTTTTTTT
>NW_022196915.1:42817098-42819317 GCF_008632895.1 Mastomys coucha
GGTTCAATTCTGGGTCTTCAATTCGGTTCCATAGATCTACCTGTCTGTCACTGTGCCAATACCATGCTTATTTTCATAGAAGTTAAAATGGTAAAACGAAGGAACTGTATTTACATGTGTTGACTGAAATAAATGTCAAATGTATATCATTGAATAGTTTCTCTAGAAGAGATTTCATAGATAATAGACTAAAAATTTTAACAATGTATTTGAAATGCACAATGCAGTTATTTTAAAATATCAAGAGAAAATGAAGTTTCTGGGGGCTTAGCATAAGGTAAGCCACTTTTTAAATTATAATAAAAATATATGTGTATGGTTTTGCACTATGTGTGTGTCTGGTGCTCTTAGAACTTAGAAGAGGGCATGAACCCATGGAACTCGAGTTACAAATGGTTGTGAGCAGGCCTGTGGGTGCTGGAAATTGAACTCTGCTCCTCTGGAAGAGCAGCCAATGGTCTTAACTACTGAGCCATCTTTCTAGCTGCCTTCTTCCTCCTTTTTTTTAAGTTGGAAAGCAAACAAAATAAAGGGCAACTGAGTCACCCATGATGCTTTGCTGTGTAATAGCCTCACTACCCATAGCTACAGTCCACATGGCCTATATCCTGAGCAACAGTTCTTCTGTTCTCTTCTGTTCTCTTCTGTTCTGTTCTGTTCTGTTCTATTCTATTCTATTCTGTTCTGTTCTTTCTGTTCTGTTCTGTTCTATTCTATTCTGTTCTGTTCTGTTCTCTTCTGTTCTGTTCTTTCTGTTCTGTTCTGTTCTGTTTTATTCTGTTCTGTTCTGTTCTGTTCTTTCTGTTCTGTTCTGTTCTGTTCTGTTCTATTCTATTCTGTTCTCTTCTGTTCTCTTCTGTTCTGTTCTTTTCTGTTCTGTTCTGTTCTGTTCTTTCTGTTCTGTTCTGTTCTCTTCTGTTCTGTTCTATTCTGTTCTGTTCTGTTCTGTTCTCTTCTCTTCTGTTCTGTTCTGTTCTGTTCTTTCTGTTCTGTTCTTTCTGTTCTGTTTTTTTCTGTTCTGTTCTATTCTGTTCTGTTCTGTTTTCTGTTCCCCCTTATTGTTGGCTGTGTCTCTCAGGACAACACAGAAATAAGACACATTGAGGACAGCCAATGTCAGAGTCCTTGGGCTCATGCATGAACTGTGGCCATGGAGTTCACCTTTACTTCCTTCACTAGCAGCCATCCCTTGGGACATCCCCCCAGTGGCCCTCCAGGCAAGGTCTGTTTCCCTTGCTGGTCTTGTTAGCCATGCCCTTTCTCCACAGGACTCCATCTCAGAGGTTTTCTGAGTGTCTCAGATGTGTTGAAACTTTAGAAGAACTCATGGTGTTTGCCACAGAAGTTGAATATTAGCTCTTCACTCTTTCTTCTCCATGTCCCCCAGGCCTATGATTGGATACTTTGCCTGGGAAACTCCATGAGTTTCCATGGGAATATAGAGAACCAGATGATTTTCATCCTTACATCTAGAATTATCCTTTCCCCGCACCCCTATATCACTATTTAAAGTAGGGTATCTCAGAAGCCTTGCAAATTCTGCACAAACTCATTGCCTCTGTCTACATATTCTGTCCCTAGTGTTCTCTCTCTCTCTCTCTCTCTCTCTCTCTCTCTCTCTCTCTCTCTCTCTCTCTCTCTCTCTTTGTCTTTCATTTTCTCATGCCAGTTACCAGTTGCCAGAGTCAGATTCTCATTTTTTAATCTGATAGTTTGACTCTTTTTAAAGCTAGTTAATAAGGCTGGGGAGGTGGCTTAGTGGCTAAGAACACTTGTTGCTCTTGCAGAGGATCCAGGTTCAGTTCCCAGAACCCACATGGTGGCTTACAAACATCCCTAACTCCAGTTCCAGGGACCCAATGCCCTCTTCTGATCTCCACAGATCACAGGCACCAGGCATATATGTGGTATACAGTGCACATAAAATAATAAATAAATCTAACCGTGAATGGATGGCAGAGATTTGGTCTGCCTCTAGAGCTTCACCTCTGGAGCTTCTAGGAGAAAGAAAAACTCTGAACCCTTTCATTACAGCCTTCACCTCAACAGAAATAGGGTTCCTAAGTCAAGTGTGTGACTAGCTCTCATTTATAACTTTAGCATTCTAAAAAGCTACTAATAGCTTTCAATATCCTACAGATACAAGAAACTAAAACCATCTTAGATGCCAAAACTCTCTCTCTCTCTCTCTCTCTCTCTCTCTCTCTCTCTCTCTCTCT
>NW_022196915.1:42819462-42846106 GCF_008632895.1 Mastomys coucha
CCCCCCCTCTCTCTCTCTCTGTGTCAGGGGTCAGGGACAGGGCTGAGCCTGAAACTATCATTGGCTCCCTATTTGGACTTGGAGCCATGTAGGGTTACTTGAGGTCGCCAGGAAATGCCACCTTTCTTCTCTCTAAGCTGCAGCAGTGTGGGCTGTGTGGTCACTCAGCTTGCCTGGAACCTGTTATCTGTCTTTGGTTGAGACTTAATTGCAAGTTCTACCACCTCTAGCAGCCCTCCCTATGAATGTTTAAGAGACATTTTATATATGAATCTTTCTAACTTTTTTTATACAACTTATCAGATGTACTGTCACAGTTAGCCAGCAAGTGGAATATTTCCTTAGGATACCCAGTATTTTGGGGTAGGGTGTGTGCCAAGTAAGTTTTTGATCTTGAGACCTTGCCATAGATGACAGAGGCTCAGTCTGTCTCTGGAGGGTCACCTCTGAAGCTTCCAGAAGAGAGGGAAACTCTGGGCCCTCTCATTACAGCCCTCACCCCAACAGAAATAGGGTGCCCAAGTCAAGTGTGGTGACTGGCTGTCATTTATAACTTCAGCATTCAGAAGGCTGGGACAGGAGGATTGCTTTGAGTTTGAGTTCAACTCCAGGCTGGGTTACAAAGCTACAAAGAAAGACCTGTCACAATCAAACAGGTAGAATAGGGCATCCAGACTGCATTAAAGGGCATGCTGCTGCCCAGCCAAAAGGCTGGATCACTATATATCTATGTGTCTATAGCAGATTAAGCTCAAAACTGGACAGGGAAATGAAGCAACGTCCAGATTGAGACACGGGCAGACAGGCATTCCTCTCAGTTAGAAACCCAGGGTAGAAGTGCTAATTAGCAGTTAAACAAGGACCAAACAGTCTTCATCCCATGTTTGACATTTCTTATTAGTTCTCCAAATCAATGCAGATCCAGAAGAGTGTGCTTAAAAGGATGAAAGGCAAACCTGTGCATGGTAATATGGCTACCACCTTCCACATGTTGCTGCTATTCACCGTAGACACAGCATACTTTCCCCAAGATGGTTTGATTTCCTCCATCAGAAAACAATGCCAGCACACTGGCTGAGTTAGGACAGGGCACTTTCCTGAACTTGTTGCTACTTTGTCATAGTAGATATGCATATCACCCGGTGTCCAGATCATGAATGACCTCCTGCTCACTTGTCCTAGTGTCTCTTGCCTTTAGCCCTCTGGTGAGGGTGAATCAGTCCCTCTTAGGGTTTTTACACTAGAGAAGCTCTGAGCTTACGCTCCTGGTTCTCAGGTCACCAGTTTGTCCTCCCCTTCATGGTTAATCCTTCTTTGTCTCCAATCAGCCTATGCTGACCCTCTTTCCTGGTGTCTTGGAGGAGCCCAGGGAGGGGAAAACATTCCTTGTCTTTGAGAGGTGTTGGTTGGCCCTTCCCTAATGGCTCATGGTCTCCCAGGTCACAGTCAGGTTAGCAATGTCCCATGTCCTCTAGGTTGCTCACAGTGTCATCTTAGTTCCTTCAGGCCTCTGTACCTTTAGATTGGACTGGTGTTCATGTCTCTTGAGTATCTGACTCTTGAGGTACTTTTGATACTGATCCAGAGAAATTCTAACATCCTTGAAGGGGAATATTACAAACTCACCTCTTCATGTCTCTATGAACAGAACCCTCCCCGTTTTGTCCCTTGTTTCACCTAAGATCTCTGTCCTTGTTACTCTTGGAGTGCATGGGAGAATCTTAATAGGATGCCTTGTGATCTTCAGTCTTAAGTACCCACCCCCATTCACATGTGGCTAAAAGTCATGGGGATATCAAGATAGGACTACAGCGATTACATTGGACACATAGAAAAGGTCCAATCCTCAGGAGCCACTCAAAGCAGAGTTTTCTTCAGCTGTTCGCAGAAGAGAGACCCAGGGAAGATCCAACTTTGAGAAGAACTTGAGGGACTACTGCCAACTTGAAGATTAGGGCATGGAGTGGCAAGGACAGAACTGAGAGCTACCCCACACTGGTGGCAGTGAGAAACCAGCCCAGCTGCAAGGAACATCAGCCTATTAATAACCTGAGTGAGCGTAGGCCTTCTCAGGTCTTCTCTGGTGTTCCCAGATGGGAGCTCATCTGATCTGGTGCTTTGGCTTTGGCTTTGTGAGACTAGTGCCAAGAGCCCAGCTGCAGCCACCCAGACTTTAGATCTACAGAACTATGAGACATCGGGTGTTTTTAAGCTGCTGAGTTTGTATAATTTATTACACAGTAATAGGGAAGTGAACACAACTTTAATAAGAGATGATTCACTATTGGAAATGTAATATCTTTCTGGGTAATTTAAGATAGAGAGAATAGGACGAAAGGACACTAACCCCCTCACCTGGAGTGTGATCCGAAGAAATAAAAATTAACATCCTAGCTCATTTGTTATCTTCTTGTTTACTTAGTCTGTTCATTTAAACCTTCTCTTCCATTTTCTTTCTCTCCATTTATTATCCCTCCAAATTTCCTCTGAATATAATGTGTGTGTGTGTGTGTGTGTGTGTGTGTGTGTGTGTGTGTGTAGCATGGGAGTTTGTGTGTCATGGGGTGTAAAACAGCCCTGGTTGACTGAGTGGTCACTGAAAGCAAACAACATTTCCCCACCCCCACTCCCACCACTTTAAGGTCTGGTTGAGCTTTCCCATCTCAGAGAATCCTGGAAGGGCCATCAAGGCAAACCAGTGTGAGCTGTGTTGTTATGTGCTCCCTGTGGTAGAAACTGGGTAAGTACGAAGAGGTAATACTCGCAGGGAACCTATTCTGCACCCGCTTTAGTTCCAAAGGCTTCATTTAGTTCGTTTATTCCTATAGGATCCCAGGATGTCACTATCTTACAGGTGCAGAATCAAGACCCAGCCAGGGGACAGCTCTGCCAAGACTGATCTGGGAAGCCAGATCAACGTGTGCAGTCTGATGGTGGAATGTGCTTGCTTTGCTGCTACCCAGTTGAAATTCCATCAGGGAAACAACATATACCAGGCATTTTACTGAACTTCAAGCTGCTCTGGAAACGGGCCTGTCTATTCTATGATCATGGCAAGTGCCCATTGGTTTCTATAAAACTCTCCTGTGACCCAGGACAAAGTCAGTTCTCTTTTACCTCCTGAAGGAGGTGATGGTGAGGATTCATCATGATACTCTTTCATCTTACAGCTTCTGGAGTTAAATTAAGGGACAAAGTTCTCAGAAATAGCTTGAGTAGCCTCTATTGACCCTAGTATTGATCAGGTTAGGTCAGGAGGAGGGAGCATCAGTTCAAGGAATAAAGCAAGAAGGATTGGGATGGCAGAATCTGAGGGTTACAGGAGCTTGCCTGTACTGAGACTGTGGGGAAGAGTTAGGCTTGCAGTTAGGCTAATACTCAAATACACCAGTAAAGCATTCAAACAATATCTCAGTCCCACTATCAAACTTAACTGAAATCTCCATGGTGGTCTCCGAACAGGCTACCTGCCTCTGGCTAGAAGATGCTGAACGTCAGGTGCTTCAAGTGCCACAGTGACTCTCAGTGACAGGCTTGCAGATTTTACAGGAACTATTCGGCTGTTCTACCTGAGCACCAGCGGGTGGGGTGAGGTATGCTGTTTCCTGTTCACCACCACAGATCTGGCTGCAGAAGTCCCCTTCATTGATAAGCAGGTACCACATCAAAGTGGGTTCTATAATCCCAAGGTCTAGCAGGATCTTTTTAAATTTAGTTACAAATGTAAAGCACGTAGCTTCATTACAGAGTCTGTATTTGTCTGTCTTGCGATGTAAATCTAACTAAGGGCCCTCCAATCATCCCCAAAGATTTTTCCTAGTTCATATTTGTAGAGAAGGTTCTAAAATATAGTATGCTTATTGTAAAATTTGGCTATTTTTTGTGACAGTTGCCTGACCAACATTTATTTCCCCTGATTCCTTACTGAAGAGCCGTCCTTTCTCACAGAGTGGAAATAGACATAGCTAAATACAATATACTCACCCTCCCAGGCTCCCTTGTATGTGACACCTTATGTGTGACATATTGACCCATTTCTATCCAATCAAATCAGTGACTGAGATTTCCAAAACACAGTCTTCCTTTAATAATCAGGAGGGAACCCAGGGCCGTGCACATGCTAGC
Organism: Mastomys coucha; assembly: GCF_008632895.1. Lineage (NCBI taxonomy): Eukaryota > Metazoa > Chordata > Mammalia > Rodentia > Muridae > Mastomys > Mastomys coucha. Next base: position 42,823,588 of record NW_022196915.1, read on the forward strand.
TAGTCACACACTCTACCACAAAATTATGCCCCCAGCACCTCAGGAAAGACTTTGTTTAATAGGGCATCTTCTCTTCAGCCTCTTCTCTCCTACTTTCTTATCCAGCTTTGAGATTGGCCATTACATCCTGGGGAAAGACGGATCATCTATGTCAGAGAAATGACATCAAGGACTTATCCCTACCTTTTCTCTTCCCTTCTAATTGCTCCCTCTCTCTTTCTCTTTCTATCCAAAGGCCTTATTTACATCCCACATTTCTGGCCATGAAGTAGCTGCTGGCACTCTAAAGAAGCCTCTTGTAGATTCACCTTCTTGTGTTTTTCGAAGGTTGCCACTTTCTCTACAGAATGTTCAGTAGCAGCTCATTCATCCAGAGACTACAGCTCTGGAAACACCAGACAGCTGGAATTGAGAGGGATCCATTAGCATAATGACCATTGTTCCCAGTGTTTTGTGACTGGAGCATTCTCCGATTTCACAAAAAGAAACCTTTTTACTAAAATAATTATGGATACCAGAGGATCTTGGCTTAAAATGATAAATCCAAAAGAGAAGTAGAAAATTAAAAGGGGGATCAAAATAAAAATGGTAGAATAATTAGAAAGAACAAATGGAGAGGAAGCTTGTGAAGGGATGCCAGGATTTGACCTTGTAATACAAAAAGAAGCTCCAGGTAGGAAAAAAGAAAGACAGAAAGAAAAGAAGAAAGAAAGTAAGACCAATTCTTCCAGTTTTGAGGCAGAGCTCAGCCAACTCCAGGAATCCTTCAAACATAACTTCATGTTAGAGTCATGGGTAATTCTGGTTTTCAGGAGCATTTTGACACAAGACAAGCTACAAAACTAACTCTTTGTTGAAACTCTGAGGTCTCTCTCTTGCTTGGAGCATCTCAGAGGCATGTCCATTCCTCAGTGAGCAGACCACAATATATGGAGCACAGCAGAGGCCTACCCACTTTTAAGTTTCTATTCCTGTGACAGCAAAGCCTGCATGCTGACCAAGCCCAACTTCTATTGAGTCTCAACTTTGTCTAGTTAGAGGCTAAAAGTAGCAAACAAATAGCTTAATAGTAAAAGGAAAGAGAAAATATTGGGCACTAAGTATGTAAAAATACTGCTAAGCTAGCTCAGCACTTTGTCATAGACAATATATGACAGCAAGTCTCAGAAACCATGGCTGGCAACCATATTTGAAGACATAAGTATAAGATAACAAGTTGGCAGATGTGAAAATTGACCATTAGGACTTGTTAAATATGGAAACATTAATACTTTCTTTTTCTTTTGTCTTTCTTCTTGTCTAGAAAGGTAGAAAAAAACATCAATCTCCCTTCTTTATCATTATGTTTTGAAAAATTAAGTCTACATTCTGGGTCTTTTAAAGTTTCTTAGAATTCATCTAAAAAGGAATAGTACAGAGGGCTATGTGGGTAGGAGGCCTGCACAGGAGAAACAGATCTTCTGGCCTACTGATTTGGCAATCATGGTGTTAAAACCTTGGAACCACAATTTGACACTAGACTGAGGCAGATCTTGAGAATGGCCAACTGAATTTAAATACTCTGCCAGGTCAAAAACATGGTATGCAGGAGTTAAGACTGCATCACCACATGGAAAATAAAAAATATATTTGAAATATTAGCCTTTCTGGTTGGCCTTTCAGAGAACCCCTCAGAAGAGGAGGTCAAAAGAGTACAAGAGCCAGAGGACATGGATGACATCAGGAGAACAAGGCCCTATCAGCTGAGAAAGGCTCATATGAACTCACAGAGATTGAAGCAGCAAGCACGGATCTGATGGGGTCTGCACTAGGTCCTCTGTGTATATATTATAGATTTCATCTGAATATTTTAAAGAGACTCCTGAGTGTGTGAATGAGTGGGTCTCTGATTCTTGTGCTTGCCCTTGGGCCTCCTTTTCTTCTGTTGGGTAACCATGTCCAACTTCCACGAACCCCCCCCCCCTTGGCCAACAACTCAATTGAATGCAACCCAGTGTCACTCCTGGAAGCCTAGCCTGGATACAAGAGATGGCTAGCTGAAACACTGTATCTCTCTTTACTAGGAGTCCTCATTATGGTCATCTTTAGAGAGCCCAGGAAGTTTCCACTGCACTAGATTTCCACACCATCCCCCAAGTCTCCCCACCCGATTTCAGCTGCATTCCCCACAATCTCTCCTTCCACCCCATTGCCCAACACACACACCTAATTTCCCCATTCCACCTGTCCTCAGTACATCCTATTCTATTTCCTCCTCCAAGGGAGATCCATGCAGGTACCTCAAATCTCTCCTCTTTACCTAATCTCTCTGGGTCTGTGGATTGTAGTCTGGTTATCATTTACTTAATATCTAATATTCACTTAGAAGTAAATACATACCATATTTGTCTTTCTGAGTATAAGTTGCCTCACTCAAGATTTTTTTTCTAGTTCTATCTTTTGCCTGCAAATTTCATAATGTCACATTTTTTAAATAGCTGAGTAATACTCCATTGTGTGCATGTACCACATTTTCTTTATCTATTCTTCTGTTGAGGGAAATCTAGGTTGTTTCTAGATTTTGGCTATTAAGAATAAAGCATCAATGAGAATGGTTGAGCAAGTGTCCTCATGGTAGGATGAAGTACCCTTGGGTGTATGCCTAAGAGTAGTATGACTGGATCTTGAGGTAGATTGATTCCAAACTTTCTGAGGAACCATAATATTAATTTCCATAGTGGCTGTACAAGTTTGCACTCACACCAGCAATGGAGGAGTGTTCCCATTGCTCCACATTCTTGCCAGCATGAGCTGTCACTTGTGTTATTGATCTTAGCTATTCTGACAGGTAAGATGGAATCTCAAAGTAGTTTTGATTTGCATTTCCCTGATGACTAAGAATGTTTAACATGTATTTAAGGGTTTCTCAGCCATTTGAGATTCCTCTGTTGAGAACTCTGTTTAGATCTGTACCCCATTTTAAAATTGGATTATTTGGGTTTTTTCTTATAGTTAGTGTCTTGAGTTCTTTTCTTGGATATTAGCCATCTATCAAATGAAGAGTTGTAAAAGAAAGGAAGGAAGAAAAAAGAAAGAAAGACAAAGGGGGAAAAAAGAAAACCTTTTCCCATTCTGTAGACTACTGTTTTGTCCAATTAAATGTCCTTGGACTTAAAAAAGTTTTTCAGTTTCACGAGGTACAATTTATTGTTGATCTTAGTGCCTACACTATTGGTGTTCTGTTCAGAAAGTCATTTCCTGTGCCAGTGTGTTCAAGGCTATTCCCCCACTTTCTCTTTTTTAATGTTCAGTGTATATGGTCTTATGTTGAGGTCCTTGATCCACATGGACTTGAGTTTTTGTACAGGGTAATAAGTATATGTTTATTTGCATTCTTCTGCATGTAGACATTCAGTTAGGCCAGCACAATTTGTTACATATGTTGTCTTTTTTCCATTGTGTATTTCTGGTTTCTTCATTAAAAACAAAAACAAAAACAGGTGTCTGTATGTGAGATTTATGTCTGGGTCTTCAATTTAATTCCATTGATGAATGTCTCTGTTTTTATGCCAATACCATACAGTTGTTTGGTTTATTATTTTTAATATTATTACTATAGCTCTGCGGTACAACTTGAAATCAGTGCCTATAATGCAAAGGTGTGGTTGTTGTTTTTTCATTGTGTCCCATATTTCCTCTGTGTTCCTTCCCTGTTTTCATTGGTTTGTTTTGTTTGTTTTAAATTTTCACATTTCTTGCTTACTTGGTCTAGCTCTTCTATTTTATTTTCTCTTTTGCTTGGTCCATGCTACTTGGAAAGCTTTCTTTTGACTTTTCTAGCTGGCTTATAGGATTTTTAAACTCCATCTTCACTTCAGCTTTATTCCTCTTCAATGCTTCTACCTCCTGGTTGAATTCCAACTCAGTTCTTGGATTGCGTTTCCCACTCCCATCAGCCCAATGTCTGTGGAGATAATGCTTATTTGTTGTTGTTGTTTGCTTGCTTGTTTGTTTTGCACTCAAAGGTTTATTCTCTTAGTTTTTCCTTCCTGGTTTCATTGAGTCATTTCTTCTTTAAACTCCTTGAATTCTTTGAGGGGGTTTATGGGTGTTCATTTAAGTTCTGTGTCCCAGAGTTCATCTGGGCAATTCTCATTGGCAAGTATTTCTACAGGACTGGTAGGCTTCAGAAAGACAATATTATTGGCTTGATCTCTCATATTGTTGGTATTCCTGAGATGAGGTCTGATATCCAGACTCCCTTCACTAGTTTTGATTTTGTTACAGATCAATCAGACTGTGGAGAAGGAAAGGTATTAGGGTGTATTTGGCCTAGACGTTGGACTGTCTGTTTTACGGTGTGTGCTTCCTGTTCCACGCTGGTAGTAAGTGGGTAGATAGGTCTGAGTGGAAAGGTTGGATGCAATGTGGGAGAGTCCTGTGGTTTGCCTCACAGGTAAGAAGTATTCTGGGCTAAGCCTAGAGATACTCTGCAGTGCATGCAAGAAAGGCCAGACTAGACTGATGCACTGGTTGTGGGACCCAGTCTAAATTCTATAAGTTGTGGGAAAGGTGTACATGAGGAGAGCATGGTTATTCACCAGTCTAGACGCTGAAAGAGGATGTGGCGAGTCTGGGGATGGAGTGGGGTGGTAGAGGCAGTGCAGAAGGTCCTGTGGGTGGATGAGATAGGGCATGTCCTGCCAGATGTCTAGAACTTGGCTGCAGTGCCAGAGGAAGTAGTGGGAGTAGGGCGTAGTGTGTGGCGTCCTGCAGAAGCCTAGAGATTTGCTACTGCATGGAGAAGGTGGCCCGACTGGGCAAGGGCTATGGGACCCACATTAGATCTGCTGGGTCATGGAAAAGAAGTATCTGGTAGTAGGGAATACTCAACAGGCTATACCCTGGAGGAGGAGGTGGGAAATCTGGGCATGGAGTGGGTAGTTAAGGCAGCACTGGCCCAAAGGATAACTGTTAGCCATCTTCTTACTGTACAGAAATATTATTTCTTGTAAACTAAGGCTTAAACTGTTGTTACAATAGGAAATACCACCAATCTTGTCTCTCTTGCAGATACTTCCTAGATGAATGAATGACTGGAACAAAACTGTTGTTAAACAAAACTGAATGGAGTCTCAATCTCCATAATATTAAAGCTATTATAAACATTTCAGCATAAACATGGAGAAAGTAGTACAACAAATACCCATACATCCTCATCCAGACCCAAAACAACCAGGGTTAACTATGCTTTCTCTGTGGCATTTTAATCTGGGTGTAGTAATGTGTAACATCAATGTCATGGGAGGTGGAGGCAGGAGGATCAGGGGTTTGAGGCAACCTGAACTACATGGGTCTGTGTCACAAAGATAAACACAACAAAACAAAAATATTAGCTTAGATACTAATTGTGCCTTGAAATGAATTTCAAGTCAGACAGACATTAGAACTGACTTGGAAAGGGCTGGGGGCTCCTTTGCTCTATATCTTTCCCATCACCCTCCATGATGGCCTCAATTGTCTTCTGGAATCTTCACTTGGATACCTCATGGGCAACTCAAACTCTGAGGTACAAAATTTCAATTTGGCTTTTCCAGATATCACAAAGTGATCTTGTATGCTTATGAAATATTTATTCAAATTAAATCCATGCTAATAAAAAATTAACATTTTTATTTTCTTTTGTTTTGTGAGATGAGGTCTTCCTAAACCCAGGCTGGCCTCCAACTTACTATATGTCTAAGAATGACTATAATGGGACTCCTATTCACTCTGCTCCTACCACCCAAGGGCTGGATTACAGGCCTGTTCCACCACACCTGGCTTTGCCATAACTGAACCTCACCTGAGGGAGCCTTTGCAACTCTGAGGCACTGGAATCATGGACATTGCAGTGCCATGGTAACAGTACACATCCTATCAGAACTTCATTCAACCCTCCCACGATCCAGTGGCATTTAGTACATTCAGAAGATTGGGAGCCATTATCTCTAATTAGTTCCAAGACATTTTCATCACTCAGAAAGGAAAACTCTGTATCTAGCCATTTTCCATTCCTCCTTCCCACTCTAGACCCTGAAAGATACAAGTCAAGTCCCACTCCCCTCTCCCTCCTCCCTTTCCCTCCTCCCTTTCCTTGCCTCCCTCTCTCTTTTTTTCATGGATGTTTAATGTAAATGAAACCCTATAACATGTGGCTATCTATCTATCTATCTATCTATCTATCTATTTATCTATTTAGTGGTAGGGTCTCACTGTGTAGCTCTGGCTATCCTGGAACTCACTATAGACCAGGCTAGCCTGAAACTCCTAGAAATACGTCTGCCTCTGTTTTCCAAGTGCTGGGAGTAAAGGCAAGCACTACACCACGCCTGGCATAAGTGACCTTTTATATTCCAGATATAAAGATTTCTCTAATCAAAAGAAATCCTTTAAAGGTTCAACTCTGTTGTAGTATGATTCAGGACTTCATTTATATGGCTAAACAATATTCTGCTTCTACTATTATATATAAAATCCATTATGAATATTTCATGCATAGGTATTTGAATGCTTTCAATACCTTGGAAATGCACTTATGACTGGAATTTCTGGATCATATGGGGATTTTATGTTTAACTTGTTGAGCAAGTGCCAAATTGTCTTCTACAAGAATTCCATTTTACACACACACACACACACATGCACGCACGCATGCACACACATCGTTGGTCTACATTGATATAGCAATTTGCAAGGGTTCTGTTTTGTTTTCTGCAAAAACCTCATATTTCCCTTAACTAATGCATATTTTCCTAGCTACTCCAGTGGATGTAAATGGCATTTAGCTGTGGGTTTGCACTCTCCTAGTGACTAATGATGAGTGTTTTCAGGTGCCACCTGGCCAACTTGACCCCTCTTTGGAGAAGTGTTTATTCACTTGCTTTGTCTATTCTCTACCCTTAACTTTGTGTTGGAATGTGCCCTTGGGACTGCAGATGCAGTTCAGCTTTAAAGTGAGAGGCTTATAGCCTGGTGCGTGGAGCAGCCATGGAGATGCAGAAGAGGGAATTTTCTCTTTCATAGCCACTCTCTCTTTTCAAGTCACTAGTGATGAATAAAATGAGTCACAACTTGTGTTAAAGTTCTGGCTTGGTTAAGAGCATCATAATCCACGTCGTTATCTGCCAGGGTGAAAAAGAAACACACAACCATGCTTGACTCTTCCATTTCTGTATCTGTCAGGGAGACTCAGATACATTTGGACAATTGGATCAGGGCCATGTTTCCTCATGACTGACTAACTCCCATAACAATACCCTATCCAAGTTTAACGGGCACCAACTGCCACTGCAGTACCCTGTAAAAAATGTCATCTGTTCCCAGAACTTCTGACTCAGTAATTGGGATCCCTGTCCAGAAATCTGTGTGTGTGTGTGTTTGTGTGTGTGTTTGTGTGTGTGTGTTTGTGTGTATATAGCTTGCATTTCTTTCATTCTTCTTTTTATTTTTATTTTATTTTTTTATTTTTTTATTTTTCCCCAGCCATCCCTCCTCCAGTTGAGGCCTTGCCTGGTTACAGGAATCTTTGCTAGGATCACTTTTGCAGACTCCAGGGAGTTTCTATTACATGTGGTTTCCACCTGCCCCCGTCGTTTCTCCTAGTATTTTCTCTCCCTTGTCCCTGCCCTGCACCTGATTCTTCCTGTTCCCAATTCAACCCAAACCCCAGTCCACGTGTGAAATCTATTCTATTTCCCCTTCCCAGGGAGATCTTTGAGTACCTCCCATCTTAAACCCTCCTTATTACTTAGCCTGGGTCTGTGGACTGTAGCATGGTTGTCTTCTACTTTATGGCTAATATACATGAATACATACTGTGTTTGTCTTTCTGGGTCTGAGTTATCTCACTCAGGATCTTCCCACACACACACACACACTTCTATCCATTTACCTACAAATTTCATGATGGCATTGTTTTTAACAGTTGAGTAAGACTCCATTGTGTAAACGAACCACATTTTCTTTATTCACTCTTCAGTTGAGGGATATTTAGGTTGTTTCCAGTTTCTGACTATTATGAATAAACCTGCTGTGAACATAAATGAGCAAGTCCTTGTGGGGTGGTGAAGCATCTTTTGGGTATTTGACAAGGAATGGTATAGCTGGATCTTGAGGAAGATCAATTTCCAATTTTCTGAGAAACATTCTTATTGATTTCCAAAGTGGCTGTACATGTTTGCACTTCTACCAGCAATGGAGGAGTGCTCCCCTTGTTCCACATCCTTCCCAACATGAGCTGTCACTTGTGTTATTGATCTAAGTCATTCTAACAGGTGTAAGATGACATCACAAAGTCATTTTGATTGGCATTTCCCTGGTGTCTAAGGAAGTTGAACATTTCTTTAAGCATTTCTTAGCCATTTGAGATTCCTCTGTTGGGAATTCTCTATTTAGATCTATATCTCATTTTAATTGGGATATTTAGTTTGTTGATGTCTAGTTTCTTGAGTTCTTTATATATTTTGAATATTAGCCCTCTGTCAGATGTGGAGTTTGTGAAGATCTTTTCCCATTCTGTAGGCTGCCATTTTATTCTGTTGATGGTGTCCTTTGCCTTATAGAAGCTTTTCAGTTTTTTGAGGTCCCATTTATTAATTGTTGATCTCAGTACCTGTGCTATTGGTGTTCTGTTTAGGAAGTTGTCTCCTGTGCCAATGAATCTAAGACTATTCCCACTTTCTCTTCTATCAGGTTCAGTGTATTTGGCTTTATGATACAGATTCAATGTAATCCCCATGAAAATTCCAAAAAAAAAGAGAAATCTTAACAGACCTTGAAAGAACAATACTTAACTTCATATGGAAAAACAAGAAACCCAGCCACCAACAGTACCAGAAGTGACAGGACAAGAAAGCACATTTGAGCGCAGCCCTAGAAGCCAATCCTATCATACAAAAGGAACTGTGCTTTTTTTCTTTTCTTTTTTTTTTTTTTTTTTTTTTTTTTTTTTGAAAATGTAGGCTTGAAGCCAAATAACCCAATTCTGCTAGCAGTGTGGCAGGGTGCAGCTCACCATGTATGGCTAGAAGATTACAGTGTTTGTGCCCAATGATGGCTGCTTGAACTTCACTAAGGTAAACAGTGATGTTCTTCTGTTGCTGGATTTGGTCAAAAAGTCCCCACCATAGGTGATGTTCCTGAGATCTGTTTTAAGGCTGTTGGATTAGCCAACATGTCTCTTTTGGCCCCCCACAAAAGACAAGAAGGGGACAACGATACTAAACGTTGATGATGGAAACACTATAATAAAATTTCATTTTCAGAGAAACAAAAACAAAAGTGGAGCTCACACACCTGCACAACTTGGGGAACCAGAGAGAGACTGAAGTGCTGTTGATGAAAGCTTCAAACTGGAGCTGAAGTGTTGGATTAAAGAAAGGGGTGGGCAAAGAGGCGGCATAGTTTTCTGCTCATGGAAGAGGCAATGAGGAAAAAAAGAAAGAAAAGGAAAGGAAGCCTTCTACTCTTGGGGAATTCCTAAAGGATATCAAGGCACAGATAGAATTACTCTGTATCTGGAATGTCAAAGTTTATCCCTAAGGAAAAGGAAGTGCTGATGTAGCACATTGGCCTGTGACACAGTGAGATGTTTAAAATATGAACTTCAAAGAAAATGCAAAATGCTTTGGGGTCTCGGTGGTTTGTGCTCAGCACAAGACATCAGAGAAGAACATGGCTCCGTGGTGTCCCTACAGACATGCTGACAGGCTCTGATGGAGCTTTACAAGCTACGGCAGGGTCTGCAGGGGAGGGGTGTTGAACAGTGCTGGGGAGGAAACACAGGCTCCATGGGCTAGCCGGGGACTGGCCATACCATATATAGGAATGTTGTTTGGGGAAGGTAAGGGTGGAGTAGAAATGAGACAACTGGACCTAGACACTTGTACCCAGGACAGCACAGGTAACTGGTGTTCCGGAGCCTCACACCAAGCCATGGCTGGGAGGATTGGAGGGAAAACAGCCTGGAAAGGATTGCTCATGCCGTGTGGCTGGTGATATGGGAAAACGTGACACAAATGGGCAGGGCTGGTGATACCCACAGAATCACTTATCAGAAGCCCCCCAAAGTGACCAGAATCAGTCATTTCCAAGAAAAGCTCCTTGAGGAGGTGGGTGAGAAAAGCCAGTCTTTCTTTCCACCCCATTTCCCGCCCCTATAAGCACACAGGGATACTTGTCCTGGAAAGAGTCAGCTCTAATGAAACTCCCTCAAACCAGGGGGTGGCCATGAGTAAGAGAAGGGAAACAGGGAAGGGCAGGACCTGTCCCTGAGGCATGAACACATGTGCAAGGGACTCTGCTGTGGAAGAGGAGGGGGGAAATGCAGAGTTCTAAACCTACAGCCTCTTGTCTGAGTAGTTCTTCCCCTGAAAAGCCTAACAGGGCTGGGGCGGATGTGGGGTGTGGTGACTTCCTGTTAGTCGTTTCACACATCTCCACAGAGAGCACGGTTTTTTTGGTCGGGGGAGGAGGGTGGTCTTTCTTTTTTTTTCAGCCAGATCAAGATCACTATACCTCTCTACTGGATTTTAAGAATAATTTTGGGGAGAATCGCCATTTTCGAAGCCCTTCAAACCTCTTACAGCATTTAAGCAATGTAAGGTTCAAGTAAGAGAAGACTGGCCACAGTGTAAGCGATATCAATTTATTTTAGTTACATACCAGGCAACAAGGAGATGTGCAGGGCTGCTATAGTTGCTACTGGAGTGTTGGGCCCTGTGGTGAGTGAGTAGTTCTGACAACTTGTCAAACCACATGGCGTAGAGACGAAGGTGATGAACACGACCACACCTTGTTCAAGTCTCCTCAGCTATGCACACCTCTTGCCTTCTATTTAAACCTAAACTTCATATCAGGATCCCAAAGATGGACTTAGGGTTGTGTCCTTCTTGCCAATGTGGCCACATTGAATAAATCTCCTCACCTTGCTTTTCATTACTGCCGCTGTCTAATCGGCCTAACGGGCATGGGTGGTTGAACCTGGCTTGGTAAAGTTGCCAAAACATCTCTGCCACTACCAATGTTCTTAGCGTGAGAAGTATAAGATGAGAAGGAACAAAACCCCTAACCACGTAGTGGGGAAAGGACCCGTAGAGGGACGGTCCCTAGGGTAAGAACGAAAGCCTGTTGTCCACTTACAGGCTGGGTAGCTATAGGGCAGAAAGGGAGGGACAGAAAGGAGACTGAAAATTTTCCCTTTTTAGCCTGCATCTGGCCTGTGTCAGGAATAGCTAGGGTTTCAAGACGGCAAGGCCAGGGTTAACATTCCTGCTTTTGTTTTTGTTAGATATGTTAAAAGGAGGTTGTAACTGTCATTTTGTAACTACCTTTTGCTGGATAAAGGCAGGGTCCTCAGTGAGCAAGTTTTGGGGAAATCTTTAGTACTAGAAATTTTGGAGGAGGACAATGCTGTTAACATGTCTTTGGATGGTGTCATGGATAAAGGAATTTAGTCTTTAGGACACATAACAAGTTAGGCAGTTAAAAAGAAAGAACCAGGCCTTTTAAATCTGAATCCCGGGAAGCAAGAAGCCTTAGTACTGGGTATTGCAAGTAGTCACATAGCAAAGGTTAGGGAGAGGGGTCTCAGAGAGCAAGGGAGGGCGCCCAGAGTGTCAGTGTATGCATGCCCAAGCTTCACCCAATATTTGAAAGAACAAGAGGTGGAAAAGAAGGCAAAGAAAGATTGGTGCTTTTCTGAGTAATGGGAGAAGCAGGGCTATGTGTTGGGTACAACCCAGACTGTGGTTCCAGACCGATTTTCTTTTTTTAAAAAAGATTTATTTATTTATTTTATTTATATGAGTACACTGTCGCTGTCTTCAGACACACCAGAAGAGGGTGTCAGATCCCATTACAGATGGTTGTGAGCCACCATGTGGTTGCTGGGAATTGAACTCGGGACCTCTGGAAGAGCAGTCAGTGCTCTTAACCACTGAGCTCTCTTTCCAGCCCCCAGACTGATTTTCATAGCGAACATGAGAAATTTCTATTCCCCAATTTCATTCCATCTGCTAAATGATTTCAGAGACCCAATTCTTGAAGAAAACTATTAAAGATAACTCTTCCTGGTCAAAAGAATAAAATGTTACTAAAATCAGAACCCAGCATTGTTATGGTGCCATTATATAATCAAAAGGACTTCCTCACACCTTTCTGGCTGCTCCAGTGGCATCCCCTGTAACAACAACAACAACAACAACAACAACAACAACAACAACAAAAATCCAAGGTTGCGGTTGCTCTTTACCATCCCTCTCTCCTTACTTTCCTTAACCAGGAGCAGTTGTCAAGTCCTTCTCTGCAGTCTCTGGCCTTGACCACTCAGGAGTGCAGACAGCGCTTGACCACTCAGGAGTGCAGACAGCGCCCTCCCATGGGCTTGCTCGATGGCTCTACCATTAGATCCAGATGCTGGAGGTCCTGGAGCAGATGCTTCGTTCCCTGTGCATTGCATGGGAGGCCAGAGCCATCCACAGCCTCGTTCCTGGCAGTGATGCCCTTGCTCACTTGGTAATGCCTGCCAGCTTTCTGCAGTAAAGTAAAGCTATTATTTTTCCTTTTAAACTAGGGTCTGGTGGAGCGATGTTTGAAACATGTAATGTGGCAATGATTCTTGCTTAAAGGAATTGGTACTGGGATGGCTGCCAATTGGGGGTGTTTTTCTACTTCTGTTATCCTTTCCACATTTATCACTAGTTGGTTTTCTTTTGTAAAGAAAAGCCTTCCTTTGTGTCATATTTATTTGTATGTTGGCTTGCATCGGTGTAGATTTTGAAATCTTATTTACTTGTCACCATTTTTGTCATTAAATGATTTTGAGAATTTCATGCATGTATACAGAGAAATGTGGACATATCTACCCCCTGTCTCCCCAGTTCCCAGCCATGCTCCTCGCCTTCATCATTGTAAAGGGCTCCAGGTCCTTGTGCTCACAGACAAGCACCAGGGAAACCAGGAATGCTAAACACACAGGGCTGTCTCTTCAACAGACAGAGATGGACACATGTTTTCTACCCAGAAATGGGTGGCAATGGATATAGTTAATGGCCTGGTGCTTTGTGCTTTCTGTAGGGCCAGGCCTCATGCGAGTCCCTCAGACTACTATGCTATTTTATCCCAGACTCTTCCCCTAGGCCTTCATCTTGAGCATTGTTCCTCAGTCAACAGAACCCATCTTAATGGAAGGGGCCATACGTACTTTGTAAAGAGTTTCAATGTAAACACATCTTAGGTTTTGTTGTACACATGGGATTCAGTTAATTATCATCAGGATACTCCCCCTGCCCCCGTGCTTAAATATGGATAAAATAAACTGCCCAGTGTCAGACTGTAGAAGCTGAACCAACAGGGGCTAGAGAGTCCACGTTGAATGGGCTTTTCTCCTTGTCTCCTGAAAACTGTTACTTTGTCAGTCCTGCTGTTTGCAAAGACCCTCACATACTTCATGTCTTCTAAGTCCAGTTACTGCTGCCCATTGCTGTAGGAACATCCACTGGAACATGGGAACCCCAGCGGTGGTCACAGACTCAAAAATGCATGATTTCCCCCCCTCAGCATTAGCTGCTACTAGCTCCTCAGCAAGGGGAGGGTCCTGGAGACATCTGCCCATTTCTCTTGGAATTTTAGCTAGATGGATCTTGTTCAGGTCTTGTGCAGGTAACCACAGCTGCTGTAGTTCATGAGTGTAATAGCTATGTCATCTCTAGACGACATCAATTCACAGCACACTTCCCCATGAAGTCTACATTGTCCCATACTTGAGAAAGTGTCGATTTTAATGTCCAAGTGCTAATTTTAGACAACTACTGAGGGAGGCTGCATTTAACTAAAATGAGAAACTTTTTAACAAATTGTCATTGTGACTTTACTTTTTCAGTTACTTGTGAATTACATTTTATTTAAATTTATCCTTTCTTGTGAATCATTTGTGCATATCCTGAGAATGTTAACCCTTTTGTTTATTGGGAAGATGCAATGAACTAGAAATTTTGCCAATAACATTTGAGAAATTTAATCCTTTACAATCCTCTGACATACTGTTGTTATTTTTATTTTGCAGATGAGGAGGGAAGAAGACTTAGAAATATTACTACAAAATAAGGAAAGCCAGTATTGGAATTCAAAATTTCTATCCTTTATAATTTGTCATGGTGGAAAAATGGTTTAAAAGAGCCCTGGGAGAGCTAATATAATCCTGAGTCCTTTTAATGTAATCATCAGCCCAATTATTGTAATTTTGTCTTAGATTCAGACATTGTTTCTAGCACATTGGTTTGAGATATGTCATCATATTTATGACATATGTTTGTGCTTTATGCTATATTTGGAACTCTGAACAATAAATGTAGAGGAGGTGAATGTTTATGCTAAGGCTTGCTGAGAATAAATGTCATCTGGGAGACATGGGTATACAGTAATCCCCCTTCTCATTTTTGTTTTCCATAATTTTAGTTAACAATGATCAACTATGGTCTAAAATTGCAAATACAAAATTCTATAAACAATGCATATGATTTAATTTCATTATAATTACTCTAATTTATTATTAGTTATTGCCATTGATATCTTTGAAATTATAATGTTTAATAGAGAATTACATATATGCAAACAGTGTTTTGACAAAATTATTCCTGAGACTTTCCCCTCCAACTCTCTCTCTCTCTCTTTCTCTCTCTCTCTCTCTCTTTCTCTCTCTCTCTCTCTCCCCATCCTTTTAAAAAATCCCAGAGTTCACATACCTGTATGTATATGGGTAGGCTCTCAAGGGTCACATCCGTAAAATAAATGGATTCTCCCTTCCCCATGAAGCTATCAATTGCCAATAGCTTCTCAGGTAGAGATGGGGGTTCATGAGGTCCTCCCACTTCCATGCAGGAATTTTGGCGGGCTTGATCTGGCACAGATCTTGTGCATTCAGTCACAGTCACTGTGAGTTCATGTGTGCCCTGGACCTGTCATGTTCAACAAATACTGTTTCACTGAAAATGTCTATTCCCTCTGGCTCTAACAGTCTTCCCAGACCTTCTTCCATGGTGATCTTCGAACCTTGGCAGGAGCAGGCATGATATAAATGTCTTGGTTAGAGTTGAACACTCCACTGCCTTTTATTTGCTACACGATGGCCAGTTATTTGTAGGTCGCTGTATTAATCAGTCTACTAAAAAAAAATAAGCTTCTTTGATGAGGATTGAGAAATCCACTAATTTATGAGTATAAAGATAACTTAAGGAGCAGTTTACTACTATGGCCCTCTAGCAGAATAATGGTACTAGAGTCTTCCCTGGGGCTTCTGACTTAGACAGCCATGATTTCCCCCCAGTTAATGGTACCTACCAGGCATGAGTTCCATTTTCTGGAGTAGGCTTAAAGGCCAACCAGAAATCAGTTGGCTACTGACAGAACATTCACTCGTGGGTATTCCAGGCCAGTCACTGTAGTGAACAGGATTCACAGGTGGGTAAAACTATGGATGGTGTTTCTCCCCTGATAGCATGTATAGAACCTTTTAGCACCATACAATCAGTAGGGATGAAGCTTCTGGATCAATGCCAGCTTGATTTCTTCATGTCCTGTGACCCACGTATATGGTGTCTTCAGAAATAGGGTCTTAGCATTAAACACTGGAGAGTAAGAGCAGCATCAGTAGCCTACAATGATTTGTGAGGTCTATGGGACTCTACTGACCAACTACTTAAAAAGCGGTAACACAAACCTGGCCCTGGGCGTTTTATTTGACAGCCTATGGTGTTTGGGGGATACATGGTTCCCCCACATTAAATGGTAACTCTACTTAGGTTACTTTTACATGTGTATACATTTTAGAAAACGTCTATAGTGTAAGTGTCCATATAGCATCTTCAAAAGTCCTCTTCATACTGCCTCTTGTATGCTGTTCTCCCAGTCTCTACCCCATTTAACCCTTCCCAACCCATTATTCCATTATTGTTCCTGATTTTTAAACTTTATTGTAGACATACAAGGAGAAAACAATTTTTTATGGCTTGCCACTGAGGTAACTCTGCATATTCTATGAAGACGGTACACTGTGGACAAGAAGAACCAACAGAATAGCAACTTAGGGAGGCCCCTAACTCAGAGAAATACCTCCTACTTTTCACATGAATGTGGTGGTTAATCTCAAATTCCAACGATGAGATATGGAATTGTCTGGAGTCAGGCCTCAGGGAATGCCTGTGGAAGATCACTGGGATTAGGTTACCTGAGGTGAGAGGACCCACTCATTGTGGCACCTTTCCCTGTGGCTGAGATCCTAGATAGCATAGAGCCGAGCACACATGTTCACCTCCTTCTGTTCCCTGACAGTTGCTACAATGTAATTGGCTGCTTCGGGATCCTGCAACTGTGACTTTCCTGCCTAGAACCAATGGATACTTCCTTAAGTTGTTTTTGTTACAGTATTATATTGCAGCAGCAAGAAAAGCA
Source organism: Mastomys coucha (assembly GCF_008632895.1). Taxonomy (NCBI): domain Eukaryota; kingdom Metazoa; phylum Chordata; class Mammalia; order Rodentia; family Muridae; genus Mastomys; species Mastomys coucha. Next base: position 42,840,055 of record NW_022196915.1, read on the forward strand.
AAGAGTGCCCTGCAAAATGGAAGGCTCAGAAAAAACTTTCTCCTTGGGCTTGACTTTCGAGAATTCTCCCACTCTTTACAATAGGTGCCTCGTCCACCCCTGCCCCATTTTGCTTGCTCTCAGTTTCCCCTCTTTTTCCTATGTGTTCCCTCTGCTTAACTTCCCCTTTCTGCTCCATGTGCATTTAGCCTGCTAAGGGACCATCTTTAAGAAGCCATGCTTGGCAAGGGACCCTTTGACAAAATGATCATGTATAGGTGGCACGGGGGAAGGGTGGCAGGGAATCTCTCCCTTTATTCACAGTCCCAGGAACCTTGATTTCTGCTTTAGTGGAAGAACTGAAAGCAGGAGAAAAGAACTATAAGACACTTTTTTAAGTTCTGGGTTCGCTGACATGTTTATGGCGCCCTCTAGTGTCCAAATTGTGTTTTCTCATTGCCTATTTCCCCCTCTTCAGCCCTCCTCCCCCCACCAGCCTCCCTAGCCATTTCGGAGAAAATAATAAAATTATTAGTATAAAACATTGTCTTGTTTCCTCATGACAATACTTTGCTGACTTTTGATAAAAAATATAAATATATTAAACCTTACCTTATCAAATTTATTAAAGAGAACACCAACAGATTATGGGGAAAGAATCTGTGAAAATATTCATGAATATATTTAAAATAATAACCCAGAGGAAAGAAGCATCTAGTCACTTAGAGATCCCTAGGAATGTCGATGTATTTAATCTAACTTGGCCTTAAATAGCTGAAAAAAAGTTATTTCTAGCCAACAGTTATTTCTGTGACATTTCAAATGGCCCACTCAGCTCTCTATGCATGCAATAAACAGAACAACAGATTACCACGAGTGAAGCCAGGCTCCTCAGTCACCTGAACCTGCTTGCCCTTCTTTCTCCCTCACCCCAGCACCACCATCTACTCAGTAGCATAGATTCAAAGTTGAGAGTCACTGAAGACCTTTCTGTCTCACAAATCTCTCCATGTCACTGTATTCTAGTTTTCACAGAGGGAGATGGTAATGTGTTCTCATCAAATTAAATAAAGACATCGAGAGGTAGATGGGGGCAGGGCCGGGGGAGAGGATTCTTATGTTGTCCAATCAGCGCAGTGCTGGAGGCGGGGGAATGCTGGGTTTCAGACATTGTGCTAGATGTGGGGCTGCTGAGAAAATCTTGGCCCATCTCCCACCTCAGCCTCTCTCTGTGTGGCTGCAGGATGCTTCATCTGCCCCACTGACAAGAATGGCAAGTATATGCATGAGCTCATGCACACATCTGTGAAAAAAATCGAAAACAAAACAAAATAAACCCAAACAAAAAACCTGGAACTTGGGCTGGCCTTGAACTCAGAAATCTGCTTGCCTTTGTTTTCTGGAATTAAAAGTGTGGACCACCATATCTGGAGCTTTCCTTTAATTCCTTTTCATAAGCTCTTTATAGGCACAGCCACTATGCCTCAAGGACTGGATTAAATAAAGGCTTGTTGTCTTCCAGTCTCAAGATCCAGATCTCAGGTGCACCCTCCATTCTAGATTGTAGTTCAGCCCAGATGTAGTCAACTTGACAACCAAGAACAGCCATCACAATCCATCCCTTGGCAACTCGACACTCAATTGTATCTCTTTATGTGCAAATGAAAACAACAACCAGGACATACTAATGCCTAATATGATATAATTATTCCTTGTGCAATGCAAATTCATTGTAAGTTTAGAATAGGTGACAATGTGCCTTGGGGAGCATCCTTTTCACAAGATGGAAGCTTAGATGGGTAGGACCTTTCCCTGAAGTCACCACTCCTTTAAATCTTTTCATCTTGAACACAGGACTTAACTCCACTCCACTTCCTGGTACCCCTTTAGCCCTTGAATCATATATTTTATTTTTCTTTCCTTGCTACATAGATCCTCTTCAGCACCAACAGAGCTCTTAACTGCTGAGACAATCTCTCCAGAGCCTAAATAAGTATTTCTTTATCTGTGAGTGGATGAATGAAGAAGGATGTAGAGAGTGGGAGTAGATATATGGGTGGGTAGTGGGAACATAGGTTAATGTTTGTGAAGGTGAGTGAATAGGTAAATGGAAGGATGGATGGATGGATGGATGGATGGATGGATGGCAGAATTATAGATGAATATATAAAGGAACGAATGGATGTATAGATGGGTAAGTAGAGTGGAAGTAGATATATGGGTGGATAGTAGATACATAGATTAATGTTTGAGAAGGTGAGTGAATGGATGGATGGATGGATGGATAGATGGATGGGTAGATTGTGTGATAGATGAATATGTAAAGGGATAAATGGATGGAAATGGGTGAATGGATGGTGGTGTGAGTGAATACGCAGGTGGGTGAGTGAATGGATGGACAGATGGACAGAGGGATGGACAGCTAGGTACATAAACATCCTCTATGCTTTCTCTCATGATTCTGGCTTTTGTAAAATACTGTTCTCTTTGTTTAAGGTATCTTTCCTCCCACTCTCTACTCAGCTACCTCCTGTCCATTTTTTAAGATTGTGTTGAAAGATCCTCCCTGCTCAGTCTCTCCCTGACCTCACTTCCAGGGTAGGCATCCTTTTTACTTCTGCAGCCTAGCACACCCTTCACAAGAGTCTCTCCCGTAGATCAGAGCTGACTGGTTCTTAACTCCCTGAGGGGGGCCCAGATTATTGTTGCTGTGTCACACAGTGAGAACATTTTAATGAAATGAGAATGGAAGTAAAGGCAATAAGGCTCCCAGCGTTGTCTTGCTCCCACATGCAAAAACTGGAGATGCTGTGTTTCCATGAAGTGATGATGGTCCCTGGAGAAATCTTGAGAGAGATGTAGGGGGCGTTGATGCCCAGAGAGCATAGCATGACAAAGGGTAGTAGGAACTGAGAACTCTTGGAGGTCACCTCTCCTTGTTCTACATCTATCCTGTCCAGGAGGTGCCCAGCATTCACTCTGGTGTGTGGTCAGAACTCAGAGCTAACCCCACAGAAGCAGGTTTCCCAAGCAGAGAACTGCCTGGGCACTGGACCCTGAAGAGGACATGGGTGCCTCTAATTGTCCCAAAGCTCCCAGACTCTGAGACTCGGATTATATTTACAAATACCTTGGCCATAAGCTTTGGTTGTTCCCTGTAACTCATATACTAATCATTCCATTATTCTATTCTAAATTCTGCCATGTAGCTGGTTAGCTCTGTTCAGCTCCTATGCTTCGGTCCTCCTCCATGTTCCCAGGTGAATTCTCCTGCTTCTGGCTCTTTCCCAGACTCCTTGCTTCCTACCAGAACTCCCACCTTCTATTTCCTGCCTCAGCTACAGGCCAATCAGTTTTATTTGACAGGTGAAGCTTGTAAACAGACATAAAAGTTTCCTTCTACAGATGCTGATGCTGGCAGTGCAAAGGATTCACCTGCTTTGGAGGATGAAGGACCTGGAATGAGAGCTATCCCTGCTCCTTTGGGCTTCCAATAACAGTTGACAGGCAAAGGGAAGCTAATCCACCACAGTGCTAGCTAGCACATCCTTGAGTCACCAATGATACTAAGGCCTTCTACACGAAGGAGATAACCATGTTCCCGTGTTAGGAAGGAATGTGTATCTGAGGCTGGAGTCTGTGCTGATTTGGGGCGCTTTCTTTGGGTGCACCCACATTCTCACAGAAGCTGAGCTCTGCTTTGATCCTTTGGGATGAAGGATGATAGAGTTACCTAGGATGAAGAAATCAACAAATGCTCCCAGCATCCTCTCTAGAGCACTGTTCACTATGTCCTATGGTCTGTGTTCATGCTGTCTAAAGGTTGCTTGTGTACCAGTTCCAGACTAAGATACTCTGTGGGTAGGATCCTGGAGTGTAAGTACAGCATGGCAGATCTATATTCCACTCTTCTTCTTACCTTTCTACTGAGTCTCTAACATCCTAATGCACTTCCTGGAAGTCCAAGCTGCCACCTTCCATTCTGGCTAGAGATGGACTCTTGGATGGCAGAGAGATGGGTGGTATCCAAGGCTGACCTCCTGAGCCTTACTGAGGGCCTCCAAATGTCAGAGTCTCTTGAGGACAGGCAGAGTGACCTGACCACCACATGGAGCACTATCCTTGGTACCTTTTGTACCTTTTGAGAACTTCCCTCGCGGGCAGGGCCTCCTTCATTACCAGCCCTAGGCATGATGGCACAGACATGCCCACAAGCAGTCCGTCCACAGTAAAGGCAAGTGCTACAAAGCCAGAAATTCACTAGGATGACGAAGAACTTGAGCAAAGGATGACGCAGATGTAGAATGGGCCATAAAGTCAGTCCACAGCATTTAAAAACAAATTAAATGCTGGGCATGGTAGTACACATTTATCATCCCAGCACTTGGGAGGCAGGGACAGGTGGATCTCTGTGAGTTCAAGGCCAGCCTGCCTGGTCTACAGAGCAAGTTCCAAAACAGCCAGAGCTACACAGAAAAATTCTGTCTAGTTAAAAAAAAAAAAGTCTACCATGGAATGAGACCTGAGGAACCAGGAGTGAATTAGATCCTGGGCCTAGAGTAATGGGTGGGGCTAGGAGAAAGAGGTTCCTTCAGACTGAAGTGCAAAGACACAAAGATTTAGAGGAAAACTGTAAGGCCTCCCTCAGTAAGTCTCACACCTTCTTAGTAAAAGCAGTTTCGAGGGATTTCCTGAAAGTGAAGAAGCCAGACCAGGAAAGGATCTTGAGGAACTCACAGATCATCATGGAGCCATGCCTGGCCCTGGCCCTGGCCCTGCCCTGCCCCTTTCCTAGCAATGCGCTCCTCTCCAAGTCCCAAGTCTCTAGAGTCACGGCTACAGTGACTCAGAATTTGACTGTGCTTTCAGTTTCAAAGTTTCTATTCTTAGAAACAGCTCTGGCAGGGCAGTGGTGGTGCACACCTTTAATCCCAGCACTTAGGAGGCAGAGACAGGCAGATTTCTGAGTTTGAGGCCAGCCTGGTCTACAGAGTGAGTTCCAGGACAGCCAGGGCTACACAGAGAAACCCTGTCTCAAAAAAACCAAAAAAAAGAAAAAAGAAACAGGTCTGGAGAAGAGACTTAGACAAATCACCATCCATGTTCCCACTCCCAAAGGATCAAGGAATTGTCATCCAAGACCTCATGGCCTCCCTTTCTTCTAAGCCAAGTAACATCTACACTGGCCAGGCCTGCTGGGCTCAGGACTCATCCATGGCTTAGTGAAGGGAGACAGTAAGGTCCTTGCTCTGAATGCTAAGCTGGTGGGAGAGACAATCACAGATCAGTCATGCTTCCAGTGAGATGGGCATGGATCAAAACCCCCTCCAGTGAGATGACCACTCCCTATATCCCTTCCCACAATAATTGTCATTATCATCAGATAATCAAATGATGTGGTGACTAATCAAATACCCCCATAAAAGGATCATTTGTTAAATAATACTGTCATGCAGGAAGTTCCCATTGTGATCAGGGATTTGGTGCTGAGACCTAAGGCCTGGATGGAGTAGGTGCTTGGTCTGTGGAGAGTGGTTCAAGCCCTATGAAAATGAGTGTATTCCCAGACTAAAGATAGATCACAAGCTGGAGAGCTGGGAGCTGAGGCTGGATCCTCCCAGAACGGGCATCAGAAGAGGCTTGTGTGTGGCTTGTGGACAGGTAAGTAGGGTGGCCAGATTTGTGTTTCTAGTCTGTGTGTCTTTGCTGCCTTAGGGTCTCGCTCTGTTGAGTGGAAAAGCACACATGGAAAATAATAACCGCTTCAGTCTGATTTCATAGCCATGAAAACCAAAAGCTCTTTTAATTTGTTATCCCTTTCGTTTCCTATCTTCTCTTACTGGAAAGAGAAACAAACCGTGTTTCTTTGTTACTGTTAAATCCCCAGCACATAAAGCTACTTCTAGACCTGAGTAGGTGTTTAATGTGGGGGGAGGGGGAGTTATTGAAAGAGAAGAGAGGCTTCACTATGCTACAAAAGCTGGTCACCCCACGGTACAGGGCAGGAGCAACTGAGCAGGTCTGGTGCTTACGTGGAGGGGAGGCATGGGTGTGGGGGGGTGTGGGTGTGGGG